>NC_142940.1:39188254-39230754 GCF_046866305.1 Octopus bimaculoides
CCTGGGGCTAAAAGCAACAGTAACATCCACCCCTAGGGGTCAGCCACACTTAAGTGGCAATATACTTCACTTTATCGTGCAGTTACTGTTAATACTTCATTTAGAGAATTAACATTGCTTGTTTTCACCTTTTCGATATCAGTGAAGAATTTCACTTGAAAAGAAGATATAAGATTGCCAGGTTTTTGTCTCTCTCACCAAGGTCAGCCGCTATCGGACGCCGACGAAGGGAAATAACCCTGAAATCCGGATCCGTTCGTGCTGCAGATGTTGGTGAGAGGGATAACTACCCTTGGAAAACAGTACACAGTCGTGTGTCGATAAGCCAGCTGGAGGAGATGTCCTCCTGGGGCTAAAAGCAACAGTAACATCCACCCCTAGGGGTCAGCCACACTTAAGTGGCAATATACTTCACTTTATCGTGCAGTTACTGTTAATACTTCATTTAGAGAATTAACATTGCTTGTTTTCACCTTTTCGATATCAGTGAAGAATTTCACTTGAAAAGAAGATATAAGATTGCCAGGTTTTTGTCTCTCTCACCAAGGTCAGCCGCTATCGGACGCCGACGAAGGGAAATAACCCTGAAATCCGGATCCGTTCGTGCTGCAGATGTTGGTGAGAGGGATAACTACCCTTGGCAAACAGGACACAGTCGTGTGTCGATAAGCCAGCTGGAGGAGATGTCCTCCTGGGGCTAAAAGCAACAGTAACATCCACCCCTAGGGGTCAGCCACACTTAAGTGGCAATATACTTCACTTTATCGTGCAGTTACTGTTAATACTTCATTTAGAGAATTAACATATTAACATTGCTTGTTTTCACCTTTTCGATATCAGTGAAGAATTTCACTTGAAAAGAAGATATAAGATTGCCAGGTTTTTGTCTCTCTCACCAAGGTCAGCCGCTATCGGACGCCGACGAAGGGAAATAACCCTGAAATCCGGATCCGTTCGTGCTGCAGATGTTGGTGAGAGGGATAACTACCCTTGGAAAACAGGACACAGTCGTGTGTCGATAAGCCAGCTGGAGGAGATGTCCTCCTGGGGCTAAAAGCAACAGTAACATCCACCCCTAGGGGTCAGCCACACTTAAGTGGCAATATACTTCACTTTATCGTGCAGTTACTGTTAATACTTCATTTAGAGAATTAACATTGCTTGTTTTCACCTTTTCGATATCAGTGAAGAATTTCACTTGAAAAGAAGATATAAGATTGCCAGGTTTTTGTCTCTCTCACCAAGGTCAGCCGCTATCGGACGCCGACGAAGGGAAATAACCCTGAAATCCGGATCCGTTCGTGCTGCAGATGTTGGTGAGAGGGATAACTACCCTTGGAAAACAGGACACAGTCGTGTGTCGATAAGCCAGCTGGAGGAGATGTCCTCCTGGGGCTAAAAGCAACAGTAACATCCACCCCTAGGGGTCAGCCACACTTAAGTGGCAATATACTTCACTATATATATATACATATATATATATGTATATGTATGTATATATACAATAATTGCTATATAATAACATATAATAATAACAATGTATATACTCCAGTTTAAAGTGACATTTTTATATAAGCAATTGACTGAAAAATGATGAGCTAACCCAGGTCAGACTCAAACCCACATATCTACACTAACATGGCTCCACGTGAATCTGCTTGTATGTATATACTATATATACATAAGTATATACATATATATATATATATATATATATATATATATATATATATATATATATATAGGGTCATTAAATTAAAAAATGTGAATTTTTTAATTGCATGAAGTAAAAGTTGGAGGGGGCAGGGATAAACTACCTGCATCAACGTGCTATAAAAACAGGTAGTAATTTTACTTGTACCTATTCTTAGTGCAAGTTTGGAAGAGAACTGTTCGATTTTAAGTTATTTTTTCAAAGCTTTAATGGAAGTAACAAAGGAACATATTCCGCATATTTTGCTTTATGAGTTCAATAAAGGCAACAACACAATGGAAAGTGCGAGGAATATTAATGGAATATGCGAGGATTGGACAATAAGTGTAAGGCATGGTGGTTCTATAAATTCTGAGCCAGAAAGTACAGCCTAGAAGATGAGCCTCATCCAGGAAGATCTGTAGAGCTTGATGAGGACGTCCTGCAAACCCTGGTGGGACAAAATCTCATCGTAACTGTTGAGGAATTAGCAGAGAAGCTTGGATTTGGTCATTCAACCATTCATCGACATCTGCGTGCCATTGGAATAGTCAGCAAATGGGATCAATGGGTCCCTCACAAGCTTTGTAAGTCTAATCACATGCAGAGAGTGAATGTGTGCTCTTATTTGCTGTCACATCTTACGAATGGACCATTTTTTGGACCAAATAGTAAGTGGTGACGAGAAATGGATTCTCTATAAAAATGTCAAGTGCTGAGACAGTGGGTAGGGAAAGGAGAAACACTGGTAACCCAGGCTAAAGAATGTCTTCCCTCACATAAGGTGTTGTTATTTGTTTGGTGGGACGTGAAAGGTTTAGTTAACTTTGAACTTTTAAGCCCAAACTAAATGATAACAAAGGAGATCTACTGCAAGCAGCTTGAGCGGCTTAAGCCAGTGGTAGAAGAAAAATGACCATCTTTGGTTTCAAGACGAAAGGTGTTCTTCCATTAGGATAATGCTTGGCCACATACAGTGACGATGACACTCTAAAGGTTGGAGCAGTTTTAATGAGAAACGATGCCCCACCCACCATATTCTGATTATCATTTATTCCGCAGTCTTCAAAATCATTGGGATAGAAAAAATATGAATTCTGTATATGAGATCAGAACAGTACTGGAGGAGTATTTTCTTCATAGAGAAATGAATTTTGGAAGCGGTAACCTTGCAAGTCTACCAGATAGATGAAAGAGCATTATAGAAAATGAAGGAGAATATATTTTAGATTAAATAAGAACTTTGTTTATCTTAATTTTGAAAAATAAAAGAAGTATAAAATAGCCACATTATGTATGGGATGTCCCAATATATGCATGTGTGTGTGTGTGTGTGTGTGTGTATATATTATATACATATATATATATATATACATACATATAATCTGTAGACACAATATTGTATTCCTGACAACCTCTCTGGTGCCAATAGCAGGATAAAATGCATCAGCCTTAAGCCATTAAGTTGTAGGCATTAGACAAAACATTCAACTTCAAACCTCTGCTTGGAACAAAGTTATACAGGAAGGCATTCTATCAAAGAGAGCCATAGCTTTGAATATAAACACATACAGTATATAGAGGCTGTTTTATTTCTGGCAAATACAATTTTTGGGTTGTCCTGAAATACACTTTGTCCATATTGTAATGGAATTGGTCAGAGGATGAATACTCACCTTTGAATGAAAACCTAGCACAAAAAAAAAAGAAAAGAAAAAGATATAGAAAAATGTACATATGCAAAAAATATAGATTGGTGTTTGAAGAGTATTTTGAGCATCAAATGATGATGAATTGCAATAAGAGGCATGACACAATGCAGCAGTTAGCTACGGAAAATGTAATGAAAACCAGGATGATGATGATGATGATGATGGCAATGATGATGATATGATGTATGCATCAATATAGAATATATGCTTTTATATGTATATGCATTGTATACTCAATTGGAGCATATATGCATTCACATATATAAACACAAAAACATATTTATGTAATCATATAATCATTCTGATATAAATGTGTGTGTGTGTGTGTGTGTGTGTGTGCTTGTGTGTGTGTGTGTGTGTGTATGATGTACAGTCATATATGTGAAGGGACTATGGGTGCCTGTATGTATTCATACATTTAACATTTAATGAGCGCATAGATATAATATATGTGTATGTGTCTACACACATACACATATGTATATATATATGAACATATGAATTTACTGTTTATGCATAATTCAAAAGTATATATAGATACGTTCCTTTATATATTCACACTCACATACGACCTTATATATTTGTGCATATAGTTATATTCCATATATTATATATATGTGTGTGTGTGTGTGTGTGTGTGTGTGTGCATACAATATACATAATTACATATGAATTTATTTTAGATAGGTAGATAGATAGAAAGATAGACAGACAGACACTCATTCTTTTTATATTTCACTCCAAAACATAAATGTATTTTTATACATGTATGTATTGTGTTTCTTCATTAAATGCATTCTTTTACACAGACATGCACACACATGCACACTTATGTATATATGCATATATATGTGTTTGTGTGTGTGTGTGTGTGTGTGTGTATAATGCATGTGAGCATTTTGTATAAGAGAAAGGAAATAGAAATGCTTAACCAGTATCAATTAGTTTCTATAATATGTTTTTTTATGTATATTACTGTACCTATTATGGCTATTATAGTTCTGAATAATATGTAGAATCCCATATATAAGTCTTTGGAAAATTCTGAAGACATAACAGAGGAAAATCATTCTAAATCTCACGGTGTTTGCTATTGAATATCCAATTTTTTTCTCTTTCATATCCTGAATATCTTTACCTCATCATTTTACCATTTTCCTGGTTCCTAATTATTAATATTGAGTGGGGGAAAAAAAAAAATTTATATACCCAGACTACCTCCTTCTCTCATAAATATTGTAAAGATATTTACTTTTGAACTAATATATAAGAAAATAAAACATGCAAAGATAAGAAAAAAAAATTATTTAAAGAGAGATAATACTTGTTAGAGCAGTTGGAATTGTCTTCGGACAATTATGTTCAGTTCTTCACTCTTCCAGTTTTCTTGTTCACGTCTATTGAATCGTCAATCTATATATATATATATATATATATGAAGTCTTGTAATTATTCTAATGATTGAATAACCAATTTTACAACGCTGAGATTGTGAGAGCATATTCAACTGTATGATTTGGTAGAAATATATGCAGTGGAACCAATACAAAGCATCTCTTAACTTTCTTGAATAGAACAGTTTGATTCTATTCACTGCATAAATATGGAGACCATTTTCGGCCAGCGAAAAATAGACAAAAAGAAACTGAAAAACAAAAAAAAAAAAAAACACCCATTGTTCTAAATATCAAGCAATATAGAAAAGTCTGGAATTGGCAAGGAAATTAAGTGCTAATATGTTGAGAACATTTTCTTCCTTTATTCTGACTAAATCGAGAATTAGAGAAAATTGTAAAAAATAAATAAATAAATAGATAAACAACCATTAATAAAAGTACAAAAAAAATGACTAACACCCAATCCTACCCCATTCCATCCGAGCCCGCCACAAAAAAAAAAAAGGGTAAATAAATAAAATAATGGAATAAAGATATAAAATAAAATCCCTGACAAGCTATTATTTATCTTTGAAGTAGGATTAGACAGAGGTCAAAGAATTTTTTTCTTTCTTTTATTTTGACATTTTGGGATTTTCTTTTTTTTTTATTCCTTTTCTGCTACCTTGCAATGCAGCACCACACCTTACATTCCTGTTCCAAATGGATTCTTTTTATTATTCTTTATTCTATCATCTTAACAGTTGCATATTTTTCCAATCATTATTATTATTATTATTATTATTATTATTATTGTTTTAATTGATTTTTTTTTAGAAGTTGTTTAGAGAGAGAAAAGGAGAGGAAAAAGAGATGGACAGAGGAAGAGAAGGAAAGAGAGAGGGAGGGAGAAGGGGAGATAGAGAGATGGGAGTGCCTGTGTGTATTTGATTGTGGTGCAACTTGGGGGTTGTGAGGAGTTAGACATTTTTTTCTATAAAAAGAATATAAAAAAAACTGTTTAGAACCATTTGGTGATTGCCATTATATAATTAACTGAACACACACACACACACACACACACACACACACACAATGATATATATTTATATCTATATAGATATATGTATGTGTGTATATACATGCATTTATACTTATGTGTGTGAGTATATATATATGTGTGTGTGTGTGTGTGTGTGTGTGTGTATGTATGCATATGTGATGGGCTTGTTTCAGTCTCCTTCTAATAAATCCTCTCATTAGGCTTTGGTCAACAATGAGCTATAGCAGAATATACTTGTTTACTAATACCCTGGGTGAAACTAAAACTTTGTTAGTACATACATACATCATCATTGTTTAACGTCTGCTTTCCATGCTAGCATGGGTTGGACGATTTGACTGAGAACTGGTGAACCGGATGGCTTCACCAGGCTCCAATCTGATTTGGCAGAGTTTCTACAGCTGGATGCCCTTCCTAACACCAACCACTCCGAGAGTGTAGTGCTATATATATACATATATATCTATCTATCTATCTATCTATCTATCTATCTATCTATCTATATATATATATATATATATATATATATATGTGTGTGTTAGTGTGGGCAGGTACATGTGTGTGTGTGTGTGTTTTCAAGTACGCATGACTGTTGATAATCCATGCTTGTCTCATCTTCAATGATATGGTGGTGAAGTCAACATTCCTTGTGGTTATTTTGGCTGACCACTCTTCTCTTTCAAAGTCCACCAAAACAGAATATTCCCTCACTTAAAACCAAGTAAGGGAAAGCAACCAGAAGAGCACCAAACCCTAAAATTGTTCCCCTCAAATAACTTCCCATTGAAATCTATGCTAGCAAGGATAAGCAGGAATTAATTAAACTACTAACAACCCAATAAACTTAATGGATTAGCTGAATGTTATTATTTAAAAGGAAAAAGTGAAGCATTTTAACTCAAGTTGTCTAATTTTTAATTCTACTAAGTTGCGACAGAAAGTGATTTGCAGTAAAACTTACTTCAAGAAGGCTATTGACCAATCAGTGAAGGTGCTTTATTTAGTGGTTAGGTTGTTCATTTATCATCATCATCATCATCATCATCAACCTCATCATCATTATCGTCACTGTCATTGTCGTCGTTGTCGTCATCAACATCATCATTTAACATCTGTTGTCCATGCTGGCATGAGTTGAATGATTTGGCCAGGGCTAGTAAGGTGGGGAGCTGCACCAGATTCCAGTCTAATTTGGTATAGTTTCTATGGCTGGATGCCCTTCCTAATGCCAACCACTTTACAGACTGTACTGGGTGCTTTTTTGTGGCACTACAGAGGCACTTTTACATGGCACTACATGGATGCTTTTATGTAATACCTCATGGGTGCTTTCATGTGGCACTACACAGGTGGGTGATGTATTGTGCTGTTGAACAAAATACTTCATTTCATGTTACTCCAGTCTACTCGACTATAAATGAGTTCCAGCAAAAACTGGGAAGTTAACCTTCTGATGGACTGGCATCCTATTCAGGAGGGAGTGTTGTAATCATAGTTACCTGTATTCTATGGAAAGCATGTTAAGCTCTGGCCTTATGGGACCTAAGTAAGAGACCAATTGAGAGGAAGAGGAAGTTTTCATCCACTTCCGACTTGTAGCTCTAATGAGTTAGATATAAAAAAGATGAACTTACAAGTTTGGTTGATGAAATATTTACTAAAATCTTTGCTTCATGTATGCAAGGTTTTAATTCTCATGGGGGTGACTGACTTATCTATGAATTGTTGGCCTTGCATTCTTTCAGTGTTTCTTCTGGAAATTAAACAAAATACAAAATGAAATATAACAGAATTTGTTTGACAGGAAGACATGAAGTCCGCCCCCTGCCAAAATAACACACACACACACACACACACACGCACACACATGCACTCATATAATAAAGAAGAAAGAAATAATGAAAATACTGTAAAAGATAGGAATTTTAATTAAATTAAATTTTTATAACTAAAATAATTTAAAATAAAGTAAAATTGATAATAATAATAATAATAATAATAATAATAATAATAATAATTATTATTATTATTATTATTATCATTTATTTTAAGGATTTCTTTTAAATAATAATAATAGTAATAGTAATAATAATCTTTTGTTTTAATTTTAATTTCATTTTATTTCATTTTTATAATAAACCCCCAACAACAAACAGGTGGGGTTTCTTCGGAGCATATGGTAATGATTTGGAAAGGGGAGGTGTAGGGTTATTCTAAAATTTCAAGAAGGAAATTAATAATCAAAGGTAAAAAATAAATAAATAAATAAACATGGAAAAGGAAAAAGAAAAGAATTTCTTGTGAATTGACAGTTGTTATCAGCAGAAATGTCATCCTTTTTTAAAAAAATTTTTTGTTTTTTTTTTCCCCCCTCTGCAAAAAAAAAAAAAAAATTATCAAAAAATGGTAAAGAATCTATCATCGGAAATATTTTAACATGATGCTTGTTTACAATAATTCCCTCCCTTTTTCAAAATTTAAAATTAAAATTTAGAAAAGTTTAGTTTTTGAATTTTTGCATCGTGTGGATCATTTTCCATAACACCTCCCCACTCCCACTTATCCTCATCCCCAGCCCTTACCTGTTGTCTTTTTTCGTTATTTGTTGTTGTTTTGTCTCCTCCGCTTCCTTCTCCTCCTCCTCCTCCTCCTCCTTTTCCCTATCTCCTTCCCCTCCACCTACTTGCATTTATTTCCTATTCTTTCCTGTTTTACTGTGTTAAAATTTTTAATTGTCTGTTTTTTAATTGTGGTGGTCGTGGTGGTACTCACCCCTGCCCTTTTCTGTCTCTTTGTCAACCTTTCTTTTACTCTTGCTTACTCCCTAATAACTCTGACAGCTCTCTTTACCATCTTCTCCCCCCCTTCTCTCACCTCTGTCTCTCTTTTTCCTCTCTCTCCCCTTCTCCCTTCTTCCCTCTATTACTCCTTCTGCATTTCTTTCTTCCCTTACTTCTTCTGAAACTACTTCTTCACAAACCCTCTTTCTTTTCCTTCTTCTATTTCTCACATGTCTTATTAGTCTCTCTTTCACTCTCCTACCCTCTCTTTCTCTCAATTACTTCTCAAACTTTTCTCACCTACTCTCTCTTAAATCCCTTCTCTCTCTCTTCTACCATCTCCCCCCCTTCCCTCTCTTTTTATTTCCTCTCTCTCTTTCTTTCTTTCCCCCTCCAGTTCATGTTCTTCTACACATTCCCTGCTCTCTCTCCCTTCTCTCCTCCCTCTTTCTCATTGAATAATATTCTTTCACTCTCAAAACCCCCTTTTTTATTAGTCTCTCACTCTCTCTTTTTCTGCTACTCTTATTCTTCTACACTCCACCCTTATATCTTACACTTATATTGTCTCCCTTTAGTCAGCTGAGCTCTCCTTCCTCAAAAATACTATTATTTTCCACTCAATATTCAATATTCTTAGGGCAGCGAGTTGGCAGAATTGTTAGAACGCCGGGTGAAATATTTAGCGATATTTTGTCTGCCATTACATTCTGAGTTCAAATTCCATCAAGGTCAACTTTGCCTTTCATCCTTTTTGGGTCGAAAAAATAAGTACCAGGTGCGTACTGTGGTCAATCTAATCGACTGGCTCCCTCCATCAAAATTTCAGGGCTTGTGCCTAGATTAGAAAAGAAAAGAATATTTAATGTTCTTAGGGTGGCGAGCTGGCAGAATCATCAGAATGCAGGGTGAAATGCTCAGTGGTATTTTGTCTGCCATTATGTTCTGAGTTCAAATTTGCCTTTCATCCTTTCGGGGTCGGTTAAATAAGTACCAGTTATGCACTGGAGTTGATGTAATTGACTTAATCCCTTTGCCTGTCCTTCTTTGTCCCTTCTATGTTTAGTCTCCTGTGGGCAATAAAGAAATTAATATTTAATATTCTTATAGGCGCAGGAGTGGCTGTGTGGTAAGTAGCATGCATACCAATCACATGGTTCTGGGTTCAGTCCCACAGTGTGGTACCTTGGGTAAGTGTCTTCTACTATAGTCTCGGGCCGACCAAAGCCTTCTGACAGTTCTACCAACTCACAGCTTTGATGATGATGATGATGATGGTAATTAAAATAATAATGATTGCAGTAATAATAATAACAATAACAGTGGTAATGGTGGTGGTGGCGGAGGCAGCAGCAGTAGTAGTAGTAGTAGTGGTGGTGGTGGGGATTTTTTAAGTATAGTGATGAATGCAACTAACTGAAGCAACTGATCTATATAAGAAATGTCACAAAATCCATTCAATTCCAAATTGGAACATCTGGAAGGATACACACCCTTGCTGGTAAGGCTATCAAGAGAGAGTGAGTGTGAGACAGAGAAAGAGAGAGGGGGGGGGAGAGATAGAAAGAAACAGAGACGTGATGGAAGGAGATGAAAGAGAACAAAAAGAAACTGCAACAAAAAATGTAACAAACTGAAAGAATTTTCAAGAAGTGCCAATTATGAATTCCTGTAAATATTAGTTTATTTCTGTAAAATATAGTTCAATAGCAAGGCGGCGAGCTGGCAGAAATGTTAGCACGCCGGGCAAAATGCATAGTGGCATTTCGTCTGTCTTTACATACTGAGTTCAAATTCTGCTGAGGTCGACTTTACCTTTCATCTTATTGAGATCGATAAATTAAGTACCAGTTATGTACTGGGGTCTATCTAATTGACTGGACCCATCCCCAAAAATTTCGAGCCTTGAGTAGGAAAGAATATACTTCAATAGCAATGGTTGTTGTTGTTGTTATTTTTGTTGCTTAGCCATGGGTAGGCCCTCATCATGTAAACCTATGGTTAAGCATGTGTTCTAACCAGAGTCCACCTAGGCTAATTTTCTGCCAGAATTATATTGCTCTTAGTAACCTTACTCTTTTAGTACTTTCATCACCATATTCGTTTTGAAATTGATGTCCTTCGTTTCAGTTAATTTTTGAAATAATTCAAAATTTAGTAAATTAACTTTGTTCTTATTAAACTGGTTTTCAGAACACAAATTAACATGAAACTTTAATGAAAGATTTTTTAAAATTTAGATCACTTTAAAACACAAAATTGGTATGGTAAAACCAGGATTGATCTGAAGCAGGTTGGTATCAAAAGATTTAAGTGTCTTGTATATGTTTTGAGCGATTTGGCTGCAATTCCACATGCCATATACACCTGTATGTATTCTTATTTTAAAAAAGGCTACATGTGATATGAGAGAGATTTGGGTGTCATTTTGAACTACCATATAGAAATAAGACTGAGATGAGAGGGCCCTATGTATCCTCATTTAAAAAAAGTTTCAGGTCCCTCATGGTTAGGAACAGATTTGGATGTAGTTTACATCTATCACACAGAAATAAGTTTGTAGAGGATTCTATGTTCTCTTGTCATTTTGAGAGGAGGGTGGTATCTGATTTGAGGGAGATTTGACTGCAGTTTCACCTACCACATAGAAATGAAGTTGTGTTGAATGGGCACTATGTATTCATCTCATTTTAGAAATGGTTGCAAGCAGTTAAAGACAGATTTGGGTGTAGTTTACACCTGTTACATAGAAATAAGATTGTGTTCAGAAATTTTATGTACCCTTCTCATTTTGAGAGAGCTGCATGCAGTTTGACCTACCAAATAGAAATGAGGTTGTGTTGAGAGCACCTATATAGTAGAAATTCTATCAAATTCATTGCAGGTATATTTCTGCAATAACAGGTATACACCTGCTTGTAATCAAGTAGACTCTCAATATGTAAGCATGTGTGTGTCTATGTGAAGGAAGAAGAAGGAGCACTCTGTTGGTTACGACGACGAGGGTCCCAGCTGATATGATCAACGGAACAGCATGCTCATGAAATTAACGTGCAAGTGACTGAGTAATCCACAGACACATGTACCCCTAACGTAGTTCTCAGGGAGACTCAGCGTGACACATAGCGTGACAAGGCCAACCCTTTGAAATACAAATACTACTCATTTTTGCCAGCTGAGTGGACTGGAGCAATGTGAAATAAAGTATCTTGCTCGAGGACACAATGCATTGCTGGGAATTGAACTCACGACCTTACGATCGTGAGTCGAATGCCCTAACCAATAAGCCACGTGCCTTCACTGTGTCTATGTACTTTTAAGCATACAAAGGTATATACCTCAATCAATATATAAGGTGTTATCTTCATAATCATAAGGATGTGGGTTCAATTCCTGGACAAGGTAGTGGATTGTGTCCTTAAGCAAGGTACTTTATTTCAAGTTGTTCTGATCTACTCTGCTGTAATTGAGTACCTGCACAGCTTTCTTTCTCTCTAAATATCACATCCACTATGTTCTGTTAGATAAAAAAAACTCAGGAGGATGTGTTTGTCTGGGGGTAACCACACAGGCACCTAAAACAATTAACAGAAGCATGGGACATGCCACTAGATCATACCTGATTGTGGGTGGTGGCTAAGTATTTTTACGTTTAAACATGCACGTATATGTTTATCTATATATTTAAACATGTGCATATATGTAAACATGCATATAAGAATGTGTATGGATATGTAAATGTATATGTTAATACATGTATGTATAAATGTGTAAATATACATGTATTTATGCATGTGATTGTATGTATGTGACATGTTGTAAGTACATATGCATGCTTGTATATATGAATAAAGATATATGAATAAAGATAAATGTGAAGAAAAGTGGTATCAGTTCATGTGAACAAAATGAACCTGCCTAAAAAAACAACAAATTATGAAAAAAAAGCCATATAAAATTAGTACTAGAATATTATTATGACCCCTTACTAAAATACAGATAAGCAGCCTTCATATACATTATATATATATATATATATATATATATATATATATATATATATATATATATATATATATATACACATACATATATATATGTATGTATATATGCATATTTACATATGTTTATATATATATCTGCATGCATATATGTACATATAAATATGTATAGTGTATATATATATATGTATGTATGTATGTATGTATGTATAGTGTATATATATATATGTATGTATGTATGTATGTATATATATATACATATATATATGAATGTGTGTCTGTATGTGTGCATACACACACATTGAAATACCAACTATGGCAATATTTATTTCTCAAGATTTTTTGTCCTTTCCATCTAACACAAGCAAGAAGCAATGATTGTATTATTTGCAATAAGAATTGAATACAGATATTAACCCTTCAAATCTATTTTCTTAAATATATAAAAGCAAGTTATTGCTTCCACATCAATTCTAGTTGATCTGTTTAATCTATAATTTCAAAATTACTGGTGCCTTTTAGCCATTTGCTTTGAACGAATACAGGCTATGATGCCAATGTTAGTATTGGGAGCGAAGGGGAAAAAAATGAAATGAAACAAAGAAAGAGTAAATGTAAAGAAAAAGAAGAAACTAAACTGTGAGAATATAAGGGAAGAATTATTTTCCTTAGTCTTCCTATTTATTATGGATGTTTTATTCCTTGGAACACTCAACAATATCCACATTCAGTTATTTTTTTTTCTTGCTTGCTTCACCGAACAGTATTATATCTGAAATATAATTCCACACATACCAAAAGCTGACAATAACATGGCCACATTTTCAAGAAAGATACTCTGTAACCTATTATTTTTGATCTTCAGCTTTCAGGCCAACAGACATGAGAATATAAAGACAGCCATATTTCAATGACACACCTATACACAAACACAAACACAAGCAGAACTCCAAGCACAATATATATATATATATATATATATATGTATGTGTGTGTGCATGTGGTATGTGTGTATGTATACATATGCTTATATATATGTATATATATATATATATATATATATATATATATATATATATATATATATATATATGGTGGGAGGGAGGTAAATATGAAAATATATATGGCCAAAAAGTATGAGGAAAAAAATGGAGGGGTTAAAAATGAAATATATACAGGGTGAAAAAATATATATTGAGATGTCTTTGGATACACTGTAAATAGTTTTTGCAAAAGAATTGCGTTTGTTGTCTTCGGTAAAAGAGGTGGGGTGGAAATCGGGAAGAATAATCATAGGTTAAATATCTGATGTGTTCTTTTGTAAGGTATCATGTGTTGTTGACAGGTATTGGCGATAGAACAGAATTTCTCTGACACTAAAATGGAGGGTAATAATTCATTGAGCCAGAAAAAAAAAATACAAAAAAAGAAGAAAAAAAAAATAGAAGTAAAATAACTTAACAACCAAAAAAATAAAATGAAACAAAACAAACAAAATTAAATAAAGAAAAATAAATTTAAAAGAAAAACTGTAACATTTTGGTGTGGTATTATTTCAGCTAAGGAAAATGGTGCTAAATATCATAGCATCATATATGTTTATATATATATATATATATATATATACACATATACATACATATATGTGTGTGTGTATTTATGTCTATCTATCTATCTATTTATCTATCTATGTCTGTGTGTATGTGTGTGTTGTGTAAATTACTTGCAGCAGTATTATAAAATTCCTGTCTTACCTTAGGTAGAGAAGATATGGTAAAAAAATAATAGTTGTAAGGATTTCTATCTTTGGTTGGCATGTAACCAAATGAACAACAAAAGTCAAGAAAAGAATATAATCGATTAAATTGATTTCCCAGTATATATCTGGTACATGATTTTGATAGCTTGATGCTGGTATTTATTGACTTATATACTTTTAGTGAAATATTTCATCATTTTCAGAGCAAGAAAGTTCAAATTAACTTGGGATACATTTAAAGTCAGAAAGTGAAAAAAAAAAAAAACCTACATGTTGTGAAATAATGTGTTAATTAGTCTACCAATGTTTTCAGTAAAAAATGCATAATGAAACACACAATGATAATTAAAATGATGTAATTTAGAGAAATAATTCATGAAAAATTTGCTACCATACTTGCATTGGGCATTTCCCAATACCATTCACTTAGCAATATCTCAAAC
Source organism: Octopus bimaculoides (assembly GCF_046866305.1). NCBI lineage: Eukaryota > Metazoa > Mollusca > Cephalopoda > Octopoda > Octopodidae > Octopus > Octopus bimaculoides. The sequence continues at coordinate 39,203,082 of NC_142940.1, forward strand.
TGTGTTCAAGTGCTAGTAAATGCACCGGTAAGCATTTCTTGAAACATCTTGGACTGAAACATATCACTACATCGAAGTTATTCTATTTTAGGTGCAATAAAATATCTTAATTTTACTTTTACTTGCAGTCTACCTTTTACATGTTGTTTATATTCTGATTTTAAGTTTATATGTCATTTTAATGTTTTCAGAGATAACGTGGTACCAGATAGGCATAATTTTGTCTCTTAACTGCTTGTTTGATCTTCAAACAATGGTAAATCTTAGGTTACCTTTGTCCTCTGCATCTTCTTCCTTATGTTTCTGAAGATGAATTTTGTTGTTATTTAGAAGTAACTGTTCCTCTTTGAATGTTTATGTGGATCATAGACAGTGTCACTATACAATGTAAAATGTTACATGGTAGAAAACATGGTAAAGAAAAAGTTACATGGGAGAGAAACATGGGCCTTGAATGTGGAAGATATATATAGGTGCAAGCATGGCTGTGTGGTAAGAATCTTGCTTCCCAACCGCATGATTCTGAGTTCAGTCCCACTGCATGGCACCTGAGGCAAGTGTCTTCTATTACGGCTTCAGACCAACCAAAACCTTGTGAGTGGATTTGGTAGACAAATACTGGAAAAAGCCCATTGTATATATATATATATATTTCTGTGCGTGTCTCTGTGTCTGTTCCCCCGCCAGAGCTTGACAACTGATGCTAGTGTGTTTATGTCCTTTGTAACCTAGTGGTTCAAGCAAAAGGGACCAATAGACTGTGCTAAGTTTACAAAGAATAAGTCCCAGGGTTGATTATTTCGACTAACACCTTTTAGGGCAGTGCTCCAGTATGGCCACAATCAAAGGACTGAAGTGTATAAAAGAATAGACTAGAAAGAAATGAAAGAAGCATGTAATATCTGAAATGGCTGGTAACTAAGCAGAGAAGTGCTTGGTGGTTTCAGGTGGTTGGAACATTTGGAAGACAATAATAGTAAAATGGTGGTGGTGGTGGTGGTGGGGGTGAAGTGGTGAAAGAAGATGATTTTAAGAGACTGGAAGTCATGAAGGAGACAGAACATTCCATGCTCTGATGCCTAACGAATCTGAGTGTAGAAAAATGGATGTAAATCGATGATAATGATGATGATGTAAGTTGTGGTGATGAGGATGATGATGATGGTGGTGGTGGTGATGATGATGATGTAGGTGGTGGTGGTGATGATGGTGGTGGTGATTATGGTGATGAAGATGATGGTGATGATTGTATGAACCATTTTATACACCTACATAGGTTTACCTTTCATATCATGAAATATGATCTATGTCAAGCCAATCGACCACATTGAGGGATACATTATATATCTATATCTATCTATCTATACATACACACATATATATATATATATATGATGATATTTACTCCTGTATCTATATATGTGTGTTTATATATGTATGCATATTATATATATATATATATATACATATGTATGTATATATATATATTATATATATCTATCTATCTATTATCTGTATCTATCTATCTATATAAATATATATATATTTGTGTATGTGTGTGTATATGTATGTATATGCATATATAAAATGATCACTGTGTCATACAGATAATAAGAGTTTTACAACCATCACTACCATCATATCATCATTATCAACATCATTGCTATTAATATTATTACATTATTAATAGTGACAACAAAAACAAACACCGCCGTCACCACCACCATCACCAGCACCAGCACCACCACCACCAGCACAAATAACAACAACAACTGCAACAATATTAGTCAGCACAACAACACTTGCAATAATACAGAATGACAATAATGATAATAAAAATGACAATAACAATAACAATAATAATAACAATAATCAATACAGTAATGATCATAATGAAGATGGTGTGTAGATGATAATATGATAGAAATATTAAAAGCTGTGATATTGATAAAAATAATAATGACAATAAAACAAAAAAAAAATAAATAAACATGATGATTAAAGTCATGCCGATAAGAATGATAAAATAATATCATCAGCAACATGAACAACACTCATAATAATAATAATAGTAATAATAATAATTATAATAATAATAGTAGTAATAATAATAATTATAATAATAATAGTAGTAATAATAATAATGATGATGATGATAATGATTCCGATAATAGTTATGATGATAATAATGATAACGATAATAATGATGATGATAAAAATAATAATGACGATGATAATAATTCTGATGATGATGATGATGGTCATGATCCTTTCCACAATGTTTTTCTTTTTTTTTTTTTTTTTTTTTTTTTTTTGTTTATTTGTTATAACTTTAATTATTTTTTTTTCTTTTTCGCAATATATAACTCAGGATATTACTTGTCGGAAAATACCTTTGATGTATACTATTTCATCGTAATTGTTAATTCCTGTTAGGTAAATAAATTTGAATATCTAACGACCGTTTCCTAAAGAAGGTGTTGGGCGGATTACGATGGCTTATGGAAGGATAAAGTAAAGGAGTATGTGTGTGTATGCATGTATACGTGTGAATGCATGTTTGTGTATGTGTTTGTGAATGTGTTTAGGTGAATATGTATGTATGCATCTATATATATATATATTTATATAAATGTATATATATATGTGTGTGTATACACGTATATATATATGAATTCAGATGTATATATATATATATATATATATATATATATATGTATATATATATATATATATATATATATATATATATATGTATATATATATATATATATATATATATTCATGTATTATACTGTAAATTTGCAAGGAGTATGACAAAGTAAATATAAGTATCTATATGTGTGTATGTGTGTGTGTTTGTGTGGGTGTACATGAAAATCAATATTTATCTATCTATCTATGTATATATATATATATATATATATATATATATACGCACACACATATGTATTGCATATATATATAAATATATGCATAAATGTATATGTATATAGATAAATATATGTATGCATTTACATACATATATATATATACCAATCTATATACAAATATATATATATATATATACATACATACATGCATATATACATATGTGTGTGTGTATGTATGTATGCACGCATGTATGTATGCATGCATATATGTATGTATGTGTATATATATGTATATATAATTTTATATGTATTCGTGTATGTTTAAAATACTTTGAAGCTATTTCAATCGGCTGCAGGAAGGCCAATAGCAAAGTAGCATCAATATATATATATATATATATATATATATATATATATATATATATTTACGTATATGTATATCTATCTATCTATTTATCTATCTATATATCTATATCCACATCTATCATTTTCTCTCTATGTGTAGATGTATAGTCATAGATACACCTAAATATTTATAGTTTATTTCATTAACAAACAAAAACCAAATTAAAAATTATGTTGTTTGAACAACAACAAATAGCATACATCAAAACAACAAGACTAACAACAACATCGTCGCCGCTGCTGCTGCCACCGCTACCACTATAACCACCACCGCCACCACCACCACAGATGAGAACAACTACATCAGCAACAGCAAAAATGACAAGACTAATAAGAAAAATCAATTTTTGGTAAACCTGTTCTTATCTTTTAATCAATTACATTTTTTTTATTATTCATTTATTAATATTTTGTTTTGTGTATTTTTTACACCCTTTCACACCCACCTCTCTTATATTATTTTTTGTTTTTAAGAGAGACAGAAAAAAGCAATGACAAAAATTAATTAAACAAAACTGTAAATATGCGAAAAGGGAATTAACTGGGAAACAAAATGTGTGTGTGTGTGTGTGTGTACATATGTAAGTGTGTGTGTATATGTGTGTGTACTTATATATATATATATATATATATATATATATATATATAAATAATGTAAGTATGCATATATATACATTTATAAATATATACATAAATATATTTATAGACATAAATATATAAATACTAATATATGTATATATATTTATATACACATTTACATATGTGCACTACATATATATCTATATGCATACACACATATAGGAATATGTATGTGTGTGTGTGTGTGTGTGTGTGTGTGTGTGTATATATATACATATATAGCTCACCTCTCATGAATATTAAACAGGTATCTAAAGAATAACAGAAAAATAGGGAAACAGGGATACAATAATATCGAAATATAATCATATATTAAAATATGAAGAGACATAGTTAAAACAGTTTACAGAAAAATATTTAAAAAAAATTCAGAGGACTTTAGGGATTGAACTCATGGATAACACACACACGCAAAGACACACATGTATGTATATATATATATATATATATATATATATATATATATATATATATATCTTTTCAAAAAAATGCTTCTCCCAGCATTCACTATTTTCCTCTCGTTCTGGTCTAATATCCCTCCATATTTATTTTCATTCCTTGTATATCTCAAATGTTTTGTTCCCAACTTTGAACCTCCATAAATCCTAAATTCTATTTTAGAATCTATAGGAGCAACTGTCTTTAAAGACTCATATTGTCTTTGAATGCTTGAAATGAGGAGCAGATAGACAGCCAACAACTGATGAAGGGTCCTTTCTCTGTGTTAGCTTGTCCTGTTTCCATTTTTTCTCTTTGTTCATTATTTCACTCGTTTTTCCCCCTCATTTGTTTATGTATTTTATGTTATTTGCACTGTTGGTAACATCTTGTACCCATATATGCATGTATATATATATATATATATATATATATATATATATATATATATATATATATATATATATATATATATATATATATATATATATACATATATATATATATATAATTAAATAATGAGGGTAGAAATTTATATCAATCAATTAACATCAATTTAAACCAGTGGTATAGCATATTCAAAAAAATTTGAAGATTTAAAAATTATATTACAATAAATAAGAGGAATGACCACTAAAGTGGATTCCTATACGCTAGAGATAGATGTCAAATCGCCTTACCATGAAGTGTGTATATATATATATATTATATGTATATAGATATATAGTGAAAGGCAGATTGTATGTTACCTGTGTACATAATACAGCTATGTTATATGCCAGTGAAATATTGGCTTTGATTACAAAGAACTTGCAAAAGCTTGAAAGAAATGAAGTTAGTATGCTCAGGCATATGGGTAATGTTAATATGCATGCACGGCAGATTGTAAATGATTTAAGAGGCAAACTAGGTATAAGAGGCATCAAATGCTGTGTGCAAGGGAGAAGACTGTGCTGGTTTGGTCATGTGATGTGTATGGATGAGGACAGCTGCATAAAGAAGTGCCAAGCACTAATTATAGAGGGAACCTGTAGAAGGGGTAGAGCCAAGAAGACATGGGTTGAAATGGTGAGAAAGGATCTTTGGATGCTTGGCTTCACTGAGAAAATGACAAGGGACTGGGAGTTGTGGTGATTTGCTGTACTTGAGATGACACATCAAGCTAAGTAAAATCGCTGTACTTGGGTCAATGTAATCAACTTTCCCTGTCCCCTGAACTTGCTGGCCTTGTGCCAAAATTTGAAACTGGTATTACTATTTTGTATTCATGTTGTAGTTATTGTTGATACGAATGTTTGATGTTGTTGTTACCATTTGCTGTTGTTGTTGTCATCAGTATTCAAGGGGTTCAGTGATTTAAGGTGCCAGAGACTATTAGGGTTTTTAAAGAGCTTTTAACTTTGACGAGAATGCTGTTCGTTTAAATTGATCCATACATGCAAAGAGGCAGGCATTTATCATCGGTGATCAATGAAGCTGTGACATCTTGCCGAGGGAAATAAGTGAGACAGAAGTGAATGACAAACAACTAAAAATCAACAACAACAACATCAACACGACCACCGCCACCAACAAGAAAAACAATAACAATATCACTCTCACTGGCACCACCATCATCGCAACCACAACTACTACTACCACCACCACCACTAACACCACAGCCGCTACCACCGCCTAGGACCACAACAACAACAACAGTAAAAGAAACATCATCAGTGTCAACAGTAGCAAAAATAATCAACATTGATGACAACAACAACAACAAACAACACTATATAATCAGCAACAACAAGAATAATCACAATGTTGAAAACGACATTAAGAAGGACTGCACTTTCATCATCATCGTTGTCATCGTCGTTATCATCGTCATCATTGCTGTTGTCATCTGCATCCTCATCATCATCATCAACATCATCTTCATCAGCAGAAGCAGCTGCAATGGCAGTAGCATCACTCCCACCACCATTACCAACATCATCACCATCATCATCATAATCCCCATTACCATCATCATCATCACCACCACCATCATGATGATGATCATCATCACCATTACCATCATCATCATCATCATCACCACTACCACCATGATGATGATGATCATCATCATCATCATCATCACCACCATGATGATGATGATCATCATCATTATCGTCATCATCATCATCATTGTCGTCTTCATCATCCTCATCATGATCATCATACTCATCATCATCATAAGTCACATCATCACCATCATCATCATCATCATAAGCCGCAGCAGCAGCAACAATAATAGCAACATCATTGTCATTGCCATTGTCATAAACATCACTACTATCATCACCACAACAACCAGAATCATCCCCAATATCACCTCTACCTCCACCACCACAAACAATCTACAAAAAACAACAATATTAACAACAGCGTGAATCATCATCATCGTTTAACGTCCGCTTTCCATGCTAGCATGGGTTGGACGATTTGACTGAGGACTGGTGAAACCGGATGGCAACACCAGGCTCCAGTCTGATTTGGCAGAGTTTCTACAGCTGGATGCCCTTCCTAACGCCAACCACTCAGAGAGTGTAGTGGGTGCTTTTACGTGTCACCCGCACGAAAACGGCCACGCTCGAAATGGTGTCTTTTATGTGCCACCCGCACAAGCCAGTCCAGGGGCACTGGCAACGATCTCGCTCGAAAATCCTACAGGAGCCAGTCAGGCGGTACTGGCAACGGCCACGCTCAAAATGGTGCATCTCATGTGCCACCCGCACAAGAACCAGTCCAGGGGCACTGGCAACGATCTTACTTGGCTTGATAAATTAAGAAATTAATTCCAAAATTTGTGAATGAGCATATATATATATATATATATATATATATACATACACACAAACAGACATATTATATATATGTATATATGTATATATATACATATATACTCGGTGATAATGTCTTACGTTTAAGATGGTTCCCATACATTTCCCTGAGGAAAGGTTTACATTTTTAACATCGACGGTTCCTATGGATCGCATAAATTGTAATTCTTCGAAACATATGTCGGAATAAAGTATGCAGTTATAACATGCGTTCACTCCATTCCTTAAATTTATATATACTCAAATACCCAAAATATCAAGGAGTTTCTGCCTCACAAACAGGAATTATACCACAGTTATTTTGTGATCTTTGCTACCCTGGTTTCTATTAACCCATTTATTCTATCCGAATTATTATTAATTAGGATAAAACAAATACATATAATTATATACATATATATATATGTACAAAAACACATGATATATATATATATATATACAAACATACATATAAATATATATATATACATACATACATATATTTATATATACATATGCATATATATATATACATATATACACAGATATATATACATACAAACATATATATATATACATGCATATATACATTCATACATACATACATATATATATACATACACATACATACATTATATATATATATATATATATATATATATATATATATATATATATACATACACATACATACATTATATATATATATATATATATATATATATATATATATATATACATACACATACATACAAATATATATATATTTTTTTTTTTTTTAAGTTTCAGCTCAGAGCTGCGGCCATGCTGATGCACCACCGTGTATATATATTTATATATATTGTATTTCTTTTACGTGTTTCAGCCATTTGACTGTGGTATATATGTATATATACACACACACACACATGCACACACACACACACACATACACACACATATATAGAAACGTGTATATGCATGTCTGCATATGTGTGTATATATATGTCTATATGAACACACACACATACATACATATATATATATATATATATAGACACATGTGTGTGTGTATATATATATATATATACATACATACATACATATATATATATATATATATATATATATATATATATATATATATATAGGCATATGTACATTTTATACATATATTCATATAAATCTGGGAAATGCTAATAGCCATCAAACAGATAGGAGTTTGGTATTTTGAAGTCAAAAGAGAGTATCTTCTCTTGTGCTAATTCCTTTTGTAATATTTCACCCCCCTGAGGAGTATAAATATTGCTGAATAATGCATTCGATTTCATTGAGTCCTTTATAAACTTATTAAAGCAATATTCTAAAATATCACATGTAGAAAATAATACACATCTATATATACATGTATCTGTATTTATATTAATAATATCTATATTTATATTATATATATATATTTATAATTATATATATACATATATATATATATATATATATATATATATATATATATATATATATATACATATATATATACACACACACACTTCCATATATACACTTATGTCTACCTTTCGATTGTGTATTTTGGGAATAACAAATGCTTGTGTGCAGGTATCTGTGCATGCTTGTGTGTGTAGCATTATATATCTATATATATATATGTGTGTCTGTGTATATATGTGCATATATATATATATATATATGTGCATGCATGTATACATATACATATATAACATTTTTGTGTGTGTATATGTAAGACACATCCACACACAAATATATATATATGTATATATACATATATATATGTGTATATATATGTGTGTGTGTGTGTGTCTGTGTGTGTATATATATATAGATAAATAGGTAGATAGATAGATAGGTATACATATGAAATATAATTAGATGCAAGATTTGGAGAGGAATCAAACCTCATTGAATAAATGGTAAGCTCTCTTCAAAATCGGCATTGATTATAAAGTGCATAGATTTGCTGGAAGCAATGTATAGAATCGGACAGACAAAACCACAACGTTGTTGCAATTGATGATGATATCTCAATGCCTTCTTTACCCGGAAGGCGTCTTAAGAAACTAATATGTCTTTGAACAGAAACAATTTAACTTTATCTGCTTTCTTTCCTTTTCTTTTGTTATCTGTTATTATTATTATTATTTTTATTATTTTTAGTTTTTATTACCATTATTGTTTTTTGTGTATTATTCCTAATCTTATTTTACATGCATGCATATGTGTGTGGTGTATGTGTGTGTGCGTGTGTATATATATATACAGATATATATATACACACATATATATATACATATATATAATATTTATTTATAGATAAATAGAGAGACGAGTAAGTAGATAGATACAAAGACAGACACACACACACACACACATGCATATATATATACATATAAGTAAATATATATATGTGTGTATATATATATATATATATATATATATATTATATATATATATATATATATGTATGTGTATAGATATATGTGTATATTTATAAATATATATGTATACACATACACACACATACTCACACACACACATCTTATACTTATATGTCAATGTTGCAGAGGTTGTCATGCATACATAGTACTGTTTATTTTGCTTTAAAGAATTAAAACAAAATTTTCTTTTTGTTTGTGGTAGTAGAGTAATAATGGTGATTGTTAAGTGGTCAAAAAGAAAGAAAGAGAGAAAGAAAGAGAGAAGCAAGGAAAAGGAAAAAGAGTTGGTGAAATAGAAAATAGAAATCATAATAGAACTGCTTAATATATTTACATTGTAAAAGAAAATGTGGATAACCACCCATGTCAGTCAGCATGGGAAGTGGATGTTAAATGCTGCTGCTGCTGCTGTTGATGATGTATGTGCATGTATATGTATATATATGTGTGTATGCATTTGTGTGCATTTTGTGGATGGATGTGTATATATATGTGTGTGCATGTATGTGTATATGTGCATGAGTGTGTGTATGTATATGTGTTCCCAGGAACAGGGAGTGCAGGTGGTGTGCTTGCACCCCTCTAATATTTTTAGGGGATGCAAAATCAAAATCTGCACCCCCTACATACTTTGCCGGGTTTAAAAAAGTGTCTAAAAGTTGATCTGTAAAAAGTTGCTTGAAGTTAGGTTTCTTCTCAAAACAAGAAGAAAGGACAAAAATGAATAAAAGAAAGTCCAAAATGTTTACTGATGAAGCTGGTCACAAAATTCCCAAGGGAATTCTTCACAACGAAATTGCCTTCATTGTGCAGCTATCCACATTCTTCATTTTCTCTGATTACTACAACTGACCCATTATCATCATCATCATTGCCATAATATTCTACTGCTACAACCATAACTACTACTAACTGTTACACCTTTCTTCCCACCACTGTCCACCTCAGTTTGAATGTATACCTCACAGTTCCATGATAAATCTACCAACAGTAAATAAAATAAAATCTATAAATGCATGATACCCCAGAATATGCCAGTTTTATCAATGCAAGAGATTATGCATATGCAGAAACTGCAATTTTACTAATTTATCTGGGACAAAACATACAATTCGTACAAGCAGCAGCAGCAGCACCACCACCACCACCACACATTTTACGCCACCACCACTTGTGATTTTTCAAATTGCTATCTTCTGTAAAATGTTTTCATCAGTTTGTCTGTTTCACTGTGTGAGTGTGTGTACACACACATGCACACACACACATGCATATATATGCAGAGGCGCAATGGCCCAGGGGTTAGGGCAATGGACTCGCGGTTGTAGGATCATGGTTTCGCTACCCAGAGTGTTTATTGAGCGTAAAACACCTAAAGCTCCACGAGGCTCTAGCAGCGGGTGGTGTTGAACCCTGCTGTATTCTTCCACCGCAACTTTGTCTCACTCTTTCTCCCTGTTTTTGTTGTACCCGTAATTCAAAGGGCCAGCCTTGTCACACTCTGCGTCACGCTGAATCTCCCCGAGAACTACGTTAAGGGTACACGTGTCTGTGGAGTGCTCAGCCACTTGCACGTTAATTTCACGAGCAGGTTGTTCCATTGATCGGATCAACTGGAACCCTCATTGTCATAACCGATAGAGTACCCCGACATACATACATACATTATATGTATATATATATATATATATATATATATATATATATATATATATATATATGAGCAGGGTTTAGTTCACTGATGATCTAAACAAATAGGTACGCTGAGTAAGTGTGTTATAATTGGTCATCCGTTAGGTGCCAAGTTCACAGCCGAGGCGTGAGCTAAGGGTCTGTATTAGGCTTCTGAATTAGCAGGTATATATTATATTAGAGGATTACACATATATAAGGGATGACCACTAGGTGGACATCCAATATGCTAGAAAGAGGTCATCAACGAGGTCATTATTTTTCTTTGTGGCTGGGTCGTTGATGACCTCTTTCTAGCATATTATACACATGTAATACAATTTTTTCTGAATTTTCAGGTTTATTTATATGCTAGGCCACTTGGTTTTGAATTGAATTAATATTTAATTTATCACCCTATCTATATAAATAATAATTTAAATAGTTATGTTCTCCAACCGGCAACATATACTGCAGTGAATTATTCTCTGCAGAATTGTTTCCAGAATTTTGCATGCTGGAGATGAGGCATTTTGAAAAATAGTCCCAATGTAATCGGTAGAACTATATGCAAGTCTTGTTTCATGAAGACAATTCGTGTATAGTTCTGCAAATTATATTGATTTTAGAACGTTAATGCTGATGAGAACATGGATGTTGTTACGTAAGTAAAACGTTAATGTTCAAAACTGCAGTCCATAGATAATTCTTTATTCTGTATATTTCTCATTTTGTCCTGTTCTGGCGTTTTGCGAAATTTTTTTCTGGAGAACATCATTTTTCTTTGTGGTTGGGTCGTTGATGACCTCTTTCTAGAATATTGGATGTCCACCTAGTAGTCATCCCTTATACACGTGTAATACAATTTTTCTGAATTTTCAGGGTTTTTTTTTATATGCTAGGCCACTTGGTTTTAAATTGAATTTATATTCAATTTATCACCCTATCTACACACACACACACACACACACACACACACACACATACATACATACATACATACATACATATATATATGGGGGAATTTACGAAAAAAACAACAACAGGTATATATATATATATATCTGTCTACCAAATCCAGTCACAAGACGCAGTGGAACTGAATCCAGACCCATGTGGTTGGGAAGCAAGTTATTTACCATACAGTCACGCCTATGGTAATAACTTAGAAATAGAATGTAAAAGTTTATCCCTTCTCTATGACCTTGTGTCACACGATGCACGACATGATGGTTGTAAACTCCTACACCACAAATCTTATCTGAGGTCCACAATGGAGTATAATTCTCATCACATTTGCAACGGAGCTGTTGCTGCACACATCGTCATACTAGATTGTACCTAGTAAAAAAGCTACACGCCTGATTGTCTTTCGCCATAAGCAAGCTATGTCTTCTGTCTACGTTCCAGAACTAGCTGGATTCATGCCATCTTCACTCAACTATTAATCCGAGTTGTCTTTCTTTTCTCATGGAGCTTGTTGTACTCAATCTCTTAGGCTTCATACGTTTTACTACACTCAGCCATTTCTCTTCTGATTCTCATGTAGATCCTTCTTGATAATGCAATTTGTCCAACATGGCTACTAGGTCTGTTAGAAATAGTAGCCAAATCTCACTCATTACATAAATGAATTGACACAAAAGACATGGAAAGATATCTGCGAAGAAATTGTTTTTAGTATGTACCTTAGAGAGGCATCAAAGAAAGGAGATATACGATCAAAGAGGTGGGGTTTTATCTTACTGAGACGGCCAGTGGTTTCGTGTTTTTCATTTGGACAGAAAGAAAAGTTTAAGTGCCCGAGGAAGGTACCTCAGTGTTTAAGGGTTGATACGAGTGGAAGTAAGGAAGAAACATGGGACAATTTAAATGAACAAATGTTTAGGGTCAAAAGTAACTTGAAGAAAGCTCACAATCATGTGTGTGTGTGTGTGTGTGTGTGAGTGAGTGAGTGAGTGAGAGAGAGAGAAAGAGAGAGAGAGATGATGCACATAAACAACATTTTAAATCCCAAACACAGTGTATACTTATAAGCAAAGTCGTATTGTCATTTATCTTCTCCTTCATCTCTGACGTCTTCTGACAAACGCCAAGCAAGATGGCGTGAATCTGTCAAGTTTTACCTGCTAGAAGAAGCAATCCAAATGCTTTTGAATCAGATCCCAATACTGGATATTCGAAACCCAAAGAAAGGGCAGATTTTCAATCTCGGGATCATTCAGATTCCAAAGGGGTATAATTTGTCTATGTAGAGCAAATGTAGACTGAGATAGAAGAGCTGCAGAAAGGTAGAATTTCGATTTTATTATAGTAAAAATATTAAGAAAGTATTATCAAACATTTTACTAGCAGCAAGCTTGTGTTTTATTTATATACGGCGTTTATAACCCGTCTCTCTACATCTAACTGTGGACTCCATGTTGAGTAACCATTATTTCGTGTTCATTAGCCTAGGGACAGAATGTGTGACACGTCGGCGGCATTTCGTACACTTTTTCAATCTGAGTTCAAATTCCACCGAGGTTCCCTTGAACCTTTTGTTGATAAAATCAGGGCCAGTCAAGCTTTGGGGTCAATACGATGGATTCCACCAAAGAAGAAAGAAATATTTCATGTACGATATTTATTTACCAATCCTTACACTCATATCCCCTTAGATTTTCACGATCATTTACAATGAAATATTCTGTGTGAATATATGGAGAATGAAGTATCGTTTCTGGTTGGAACCTCCAGGTTTCCTGTCCTGAAATTGCCTGGCTAAGAGATCATACGGTTGAAGGAACAGTACCGGACACCTTGTAACTATGTTATGGTACCAACCAGCATGTTACAGAGGGTGTTTAAGAACTCAAAGGTGCATAAAACGGCAGACCCATACAAATGTGTCCCCGACTGTGTTTCCTAATAACTTCCAGAAAAATGGGTATATTTCACAAAATTCTCTGCAAATACCTCTCAGATGGTATAGATTACGATTATATCAGAATTCAATATGAAAAAAAAAAGAAGAAAATATCATTCGCGGACGTACACATATATAGTGACACATACAACAAATATTCACACATAAGGAAATTTGAATTTTTAAAAAGAAATTGTCATGTGTGTCAATATATATATATATATATGTGTGTGTGTGTGTGCGCGATCTCTATTTTTTCACATTAAATTCAGATATAGTCGTAATGCACGCCATCTCAGAGTTATTTGTTGAATATTTCATTAAAACTTATTCATTTTTTTCTGAAACTTATGAGGAAACAATTGTGTGGAGGACACGCCTGTGAGGGTCTGCTCAGAATATCCCCACAAACACCAAAAACAAGGTGAAGATGACTCTGACTTCACTCTAGTCTTCAGGTGTCCGGGTGCGTCCCCCGGCGCACACATTCCCTAGCCTCTAATCACCGCGAAAGGTTGAAAGAGACTGAAAAATATTTGAAACGAAGGTTTTGGAGAAAACTTTAGTTGTATTGTGACGACATAATGACAACATGAAGAAATATAGGAATCTCTGGACAAGACGAGAAATTCTTGAATGAATTTCACACGTAGACGTTGTACGCGCACGCACGGAATAGCACACACACGCACGCGCGCGTACACAAAAATATTTACATATATAATAAGTGCATCTACATTAATGTGTGTGTGAGTGTGCGTACCTATTTTCTATCGATATATACAGGTATAAAGGCGGCGAGTTTGCGCGGAACCGCAAGCACATCTGACAAAATGCTTATAGGCATTTGGCCATCTTCATGTTCTGGGTTCAAATTCCGCAGCGCTCTACTTTGCTTTTCATGCTTTCGGGGTTGATAAGTAAGTACCAGTCGAACGCTGAGATCTAAGTAATCAAGTCTCCCCTCTCCACCATAGTTGCTGGCCTTGTGCTAAAATCTGAAATCAATATACATACAAACATGGAAGTGGCAGGCTGGTTAGCATGCCGGGTAAAATTCCCACTGCATTTCTTTCGGCTTCACGTTCTGAGTTCTGAGCAGACACAAAGATATACAAAAGTCTGTCATACCGGCCATGACGAAGGGAAATAGCCCTGAAACTCGAGTCGTCTTTATATATTTATATTTATATTTATATATTTGATCCTTTATATTGAACACTCAATATTTCATCTACATTCAATACTTTATTTCATGGTGCCATCCATTTTTATTTTATTTTATATTATATTATATATTGTATATTATATTATAAATCGTATATTCCATATTCTATACCCCACATTGGTTCTGCAGGAATATAAGTAAAACATAAAAAATAGACAGTGTTGGAACTCTTTTAAACAAAATAATATATTCCTCTATACACAATCATACAAAAAAACCCCACCTTTTTTGTATTTATTTTTACTCGCATATATATATATATATATATATATATATATATATATATATATATATATGGTTGTATATATTCTTGTTTTTGCCTTTGTGAGTTACAAGTAATGCTATCTGTTGGAGTCTCAGCTTTTTTAGCTGCTATTTCTGAACTACGGTATGTGGTGAAGCAAATATTTGCTGACCCCTTAATTATGTTTATAAATGTATATGAACTTTTAAATAAGTTCTCCACCGATAATGGTGCTTACATACCGAAGGGCTTGGTAAAAATTATTAATTGTTGATTTATTAATAAATTGATAATCCTTTACCCTTTTAATTTGTAATAATATATATATATATATATATATATATATATATATATATAAACACATTTACATAGAACGGGCTTCCTTCCGTCTACCAAATCCACTCAGAAGGCTTTAGTTGGCTCGATGTTATAATAGAAGACATTTGCCCAAGGTGCTACGCAGTGGGACTGAACCCTGATGAAGCTTTTTACAACACAGCCACGCTTACTTCAATAAATTAGATATGAAATTTGAAAGTTTTATTGTTTCTGTACGACCTTGTTTCACACGATGCGTGACACGCTGGTTGGAAACCCCAACACCACAAATCTTATCTGATGTCCACAATGGAGTATTACTTTGTAGTGAAACCTCTCTCAACTGATAACGAAGCGGCTAACATCTAGCCTTCGGTATGTAAGCACCATTATCGGTGGAGAACTTATTTAAAAGTTCATATACATTTATAAACATAATTAAGGGGTCAGCAAATATTTGCTTCACCACATACCGTAGGTCAGAAATAGCAGCTAAAAAAGCTGAGACTCCAACTGATAGCATGACTTGTAACTCACAAAGGCAAAAACAAGAATATATACAACCATATGATTGGTTCTCATTTGCACGGTAATCATTACCAGTTCTGTTTCGCGCCAGGGTGCATTCCGTCCAATCGTGGCCTTCTAATAAGGTCACGTGAGAGAGTGAGTTCTGCCTGTTTTCTGAAGCCCCCTGTTCGTCTATAAATAAGCCTGCTCCAACCAGATCAGTTTCTCAGGTCTGGTCGTTTGACCACATACAGAACACAAGGGTCCAATGCAACCGAAGGCTAGATGTTAGCCGCTTCGTTATCATTTGTGATTGAATGCCCGAGATAGAGGTTTCACTACAACTTTCATCACATTTGCAACGGAGCTGTTGCTGCACATAGTCATATTAAACTGTACCTAGTAAAAAAAGCTACACGCCAAATTGTCTTTTGCCAAAAATGAGGTAAGTCTTCTCTCTACACTGCGGAACTGGCTCGATTCATGCCATCTTCGCTCAACCATTAGTCCAAGTCGTTTCTCTTTTCTTATGGCGCTTGTTGTACCCATGGTGCTTGTCTTTGGCCCCCTTACGGTTCATTACGCTCAGCCATTACTCTTTAGGATTTCGTGTGGTTTCTTCTTGATTATGCAATTTGTCCAAATGGAGGTCCATAAGGTAGCTTCTAGGCCGCTAGAATAGCAGCCAAATCTCACTCACTACATAAACGGATTAACACAAAAGACATGGAAAGATATCTGCGATGAAAATTCAAAAAAAATATTTACCTTAGAACGGCATCAAAGAAAAGCTTTTGAGTGTATTTATTATCAAAGAGGTGGGGTTTTATGTTACTGAGACGGCCGATGGTTTCGTGTTTTTCATTTGGGCAGCAAGAAAATTTTAAGTGCCCGAGGTAGGTGCTTCAGTGTTTAAGGGCTGATATAAGAAACATCGGACAGTTTAAGTGAACAAATGTTTAGGGATAAAAGTAACTTGAAGAAAGCTCACAATCAAGCGTATGTGTGTGTGTGTCAGAGAGAAAAAGAGAGAGAGAGAGATGTTGCACATATTGAACATTTTAAATCCCAAACACAGTGTATAGTTATAAGCAAAGTCATATTGTCAAATTGAGTTCGCAACTATTGTAATATGTAAAACATTATCGAACAATTAATGAAGCAACTACTTTAGTTTATTAGAGATTAGCTTAAATGCCGTGCTTCGTGCGAACTTTTGGACTAGTTCCTGCACGGGGCTGCCTGCAGCTAAAGAGAGCTAAATAGTATGACTATAATATGTCTATAATGACTATATGCACCGGTGCTGTTTGATTAGAGGATGGCTGGAAATTAATTCTTTAATGCAATCATTTTATTGTTCCAGTTCCAAGTTGAATACCAACTATTGGTAAATTAACGAAGTAAGCGTCATTTATCTCCCCCTTCATCTCTGACGTCTTCTGAAAAACGCCAAGCAAGATGGCGTGAATCTTTCAAGTTTTACCTGCTAGAAGTAGCAATCCAAATGCTTTTGAATCAGATCCCAATACTGGATATTTGAAACCCAAATAAAGTGCAGACTTTCAATCTCTGATTCCAAAGGGGTATAATTTGTTTATGTAGAGCAAATGTAGACTGAGATAGAGGGGCTGCAGAATAGCAGAATTTCGATTTTACTACAGTAAAAATATCAAGAAAATATTATCAAACATTTTACTAGTAGCAAGCTTGCGTTTTATTTACATACGACGTTTAAAACCTTTCTCTCTACATCTAACTGTGGACTACATGTAGAGTAACCATTATTTCGTGTTCATTAGATGAAGGACAGAATGGTTGGCACACCGGCGGCCTTTCGTACACCTTTTCAATCTGAGATCAAATTCCGCCGAGGTCTATGGTTCCCTTGATCCTTTTGTTATTGATAAAATCAGTACCAGTCAAGCTTTGGGGTCAATAGGATAGTCTATTCATTCCACCAAAGTAGAAAGAAATATTTCATGTATGATATTTATTTACCAATATTTATTTATCCTTAGATTTAAACGATCATTTACAATGAAATATTGTGTGTGAATATAGCGAGAATGAAGTATCGTTTCTGGTTGGAACCTCCAGGTTTCCTGTCCTGAAATTGCCTGGCTAAGAGTTCATACGGTTGAAGGAACAATACCGGACACCTTGTAACTATGTTATGGTACCAACCAGCATGTTACAGAGGGTGTTTAAGAACTCAAAGGTTCATAAAACGGCAGACCTACACAAATGTGTCCCCAACTTTGTTTCCTGATGACTTCCTGAAAAATTCGTATATTTCACAAAATTCTCTGCAAATAACTCTTAGATGGTATAGATTACGATTATATCGGAATTCAATATGAAAAAAGAAGAAAAAAATAATTCGTGGACGTACACATATGTACTGACACATACAACAAATATTCACACAAGGAAATTTGAATTTTTGAAAATAAATTGTCATGTGTGTTAATATATATATGTGTGCGCGACCTCTATTTTTTCACATTAAATTCAGATATAGTCGTAATGCACGCCATCTCAGAGTCATTTGTTGAATATTTCGTTAAACATTATCTATTTTTTTTCTGAAACTTATGAGGAAACGATTATGTGGAGGGCACACCTGTGAGGGTCTGCTCAGAATATCCCCACAAACACCAAAAACAAGGTGAAGATGACTCTGACTTCACTCTAGTCTTCAGATGTCCGGGTGCGTCCCCCGGCGCACACATTCCCTAGCCTCTAATCACCGCGAAAGGTTGAAAGAGACTGAAAAATATTTGAAACGATGGTTTTGGAGAAAACTTTAGTTGTATTGTGACGTCATAATGACAATATGAAGAAATATGGGAATCTCTGGACAAGAAGGGAAATCTTTGAATGAATTTCAGACATAGACGCTGTACGCGCATGCACAGAATAGCACACGCACACACACGTACACAAAAATGTTTACATATATAATGTAAGCATCTACATTAATGTGTGTGTGTGCATACCTATCTGTCTATCAATATATCCAGGTACAAAGGCAGCGAGCTGGCAGAATCGCTAGCACACCTGACAAAATGCTTACAGGCATTATGTCCATCTTCATGTCTTGAGTTCAAATTCCGCTGCGCTCGACTTTGCTTTTCATGCTTTCCGGGTTGATAAATAAATACCAGTCGAACGCTGAGATCTAAGTAATCGAGTCTCCCCTCTCCACCAAAAGTTGCTGGCTTTGTGTTAAAATCTGAAATCAGTTATATATACAAAGATGTAGGCCGCGTGCTGGCAGGTTGGTTAGCACGCCTGGAAAAATGCCCACTGCATTTCTTTCGGCTTCACGTTCTGAGTTCTGAGCAGACACAAAGACATACAACCACACATATATATATATATATATATATATATATATATATATATATATATATATATATATATATATATATATATATATATACACACACACACACATTTACATAGGACGGGCTTCCTTCCGTCAACCAAATCCACTCAGAAGGCTTTAGTTGGCTCGATGTTATAATAGAAGACATTTGCCCAAGGTGCTACGCAGTGAGACTGAACCCAGATCAAGCTTTTTGCAACACAGCCACACCTATGTCAATAAATTAGAAATGAAATTTGTAAGTTTTATTGTTTCTGTACGACCTTGTTTCACATGATGCGTAAAACACTGGTTGGAAACCCCTACATCACAAATCTTATCTGATTTCCACATGGAGTATTACTTTGTAGTGAAACCTCTCTCTTGGGCATTCAATCACAAACGATAACGAAGCGGCTAACATCTAGCCTTCGGCTGCCTTGCTCCCTTGTGTTCACCACCCTGATTGGTTCTCATTTGCACGGCAATCATCCCCAGTTTTGTTTCGCACCAGGGTTCATTCCGTCCAATCGTGGCCTTCTAATAAGGTCACGTGAGAGAGTGAGTTCTGCCTGTTTTCTGGAGCACCCTGTTCGTCTATAAATAAGCCTGCTCCAACCAGCCATTCGTTGCGACCACAGACTTTTCAGGTCTGGTCGTTTGATCACATACCGAACACAAGGGTCCAACGCAACCGAAGGCTAGATGTTAGCCGCTTCTTTCATCACATTTGCAACGGAGCTGTTGCTGCACACATAGTCATAGTAAACTGTACCTAGTAAAAAAAAGCTACACGCCAAATTGTCTTTTACCAAAAACGAGGTAAGTCTTCTCTCTACACTGCGGAACTGTCTGGATTCATGCCATCTTCGCTCAACCATTAGTCCGAGTCATCCCTTTTTTTTTCTCATAGTGCTTGTTGTACCCATGGAGCTTGTCTTTGGCCCTCTTGCGGTTCATTACGCTCAGCCATTACTCTTCAGGTTCTCGTGTAGATTCTTCTTGATTATGCAATTTGTCCAACTGGAGGTCCATAAGGTGGCTTCTAGGCCGCTAGAATAGCAGTCAAATCTCACTCACTACATTAATGAATTAACACAAAAGACATGGAAAGATATCTGCGATGAAAATTAAAAAAAAATATTTATCTTAGAAAGACATCAAAGAAAGGCTTTTGAGTGTATTTATGATCAAAGAGGTGGGGTTTTATCCTAATGAGGCGACCGATGGGTTCGTGTTTTTCATTTGGGCAGAAAAAAAAGTTTAAGTGCCTGAAGTAGGTACCTGAGTGTGTAAGGGCTGATACGAGTTGAAGTAAGGAAGAAACATCGGACAGTTTAAGTGAACAAATGTTTATGGATAAAAGTAACTTGAAGAAAGCTCACAATCAAGCGTATGTGTGTGTCAGAGAGGGAGAGGTGGGGATGTTGCCCTTAAACAACTTTTTAAATCCGAAACACAGTGTATACTTATAAGCAAAATCATATTGTCAAATTGAGTTCGCAACTACAGTAATATATAAAAAAAATTATCGAACAATTAATGAAGCAGCTACTTCAGTTGAGTAGATATTAGCTTAAAAGCCATGCTCCGTGCGGACTTTCGGACTGGCTCCTGCGAAGGGTTAATTGGGCCTGCAGCCCCATACTAAAGAGAGCTAGATAGTATGACTATAATATGTCTATAATGACTATATGCACCGGTGCTGTTCGATCAGAGAATGGTTGGGAATTAATTCTTTAATGCAATCATTTTAATGTTATGGTTCCAAGTTGAATACCAACTATTGGTAAATTAACGAAGTAAACGTCATTTATCTTCCTCTTCTTCTCTGACGTCTTCTGACAAACGCCAAGCAAGATGGCGTGAATCTCTCAAGTTTTACCTGCTAGAAGTAGCAACCTAAATGCTTTTGAATCAGATCCCAATACTGGATATTCGAAACTCAAAAAGAGGGCAGATTTTCAATAGCGGTATCATTCAGTTTCCAAATGGGTATAATTTGTTTGTGCAGAGCAAATGTAGACTGCGATAGAAGGGCTGCAGAAAGGTAGAATTTCGATTTTACTGTAGTAAAAATATCAAGCTTGTGTTTTATTTACACACGGCGTTTATAACCCTTTTGTCTACATCTAACTGTGGACTACATGTTAAGTAATCATTATTTCGTGTTCATTACGCGGTGAGTGCCAGAACGGTTGACACGCCGGTGCCATTTCGTACACCTTTTCAATCTGAGTTCAAATTCCATCGAGGTCGATGTTCCCGTGATTCTTTTGTTGTTGATAAAGTCAGTGTCAGTCATGCTTTGGGGTCAATATGATGGACTATTCACTCCACCAAAGTAGAAAGAAATATTTCATGTACGATTTTTATTTACCTAACCTTACAATCATATCACCTTAGATTTACACGATCATTTACAATGAAATATTCTGTGTGAATATATCGAGAATGAAGTATCGTTTCTGGTTGGAACCTCCAGGTTTCCTGTCCTGAAATTGCCTGGCTAAGAGATCATACGGTTGAAGGAACAATACCGGACACCTTGTAACTATGTTATGGTACCAACCAGCATGTTACAGAGGGTGTTTAAGAACTCAAAGGTGCATAAAACGGCAGACCCACACAAATGTGTCCCTGACTTTGTTTCCTGATAACTTCCAGAAAAATGGGTATATTTCAAAGAAATTCTCTGCAAATAACTCTCAGATGGTATAGATTACGATTATATCGGAATTCAATATGAAAAAAAGAAGAAAAAAAATCATTCGCGGACGTACACATATATACTGACACATACAACAAATATTCACACAAGGAAATTTGAATTTTTGAAAATAAATTGTCATGTGTGTCAATATATATATATATATATATATATATATATATATATATATATATATATGTGTGTGTGTGTGCGCGACCTCTATTTTTTCACATTAAATTCAGATATAGTTGTAATGCACGCCATCTCAGAGTTATTTGTTGAATATTTCGTTAAATATCCATTTTTTCCCAAAAATAATAAGAAAACAATTGTGTGGAGGGCACACCTATGAGGGTCTGCTCAAAATATCCCCACAAACACCAAAGACAAGGTGAAGATGACTCTGACTTCACTCTAGTCTTCAGGTGTCCGGGTGCGTCCCCCGGCGCACACATTCCCTAGCCTCTAATCACCGCGAAAGG
Source organism: Octopus bimaculoides (assembly GCF_046866305.1). Lineage (NCBI taxonomy): Eukaryota > Metazoa > Mollusca > Cephalopoda > Octopoda > Octopodidae > Octopus > Octopus bimaculoides. The sequence goes on from NC_142940.1 coordinate 39,226,177, forward strand.
TTGAAAGAGACTGAAAAATATTTGAAACGAAGGTTTTGGAAAAGACTTTAGTTGTATTGTGACGTCATAATGACAATATGAAGAAATATAGAAATCTCTAGACAAGACGATAAATTCTTGAATGAATTTCACGCGTAGACGTTGTACGCGCACGCACACAATAGCACACGTACATCTACACAAAAAATATTTACATATATAATGTATGCATTTATATTAATGTGTGTGTCTCTGTATTTGTGTGGTTGTGTGTGCATAGATCTCTCTCTATCAATATATACAGATATATTGGCAGAATCGTTAGCACGCCGGACGAAATGCGTAGCGGTATTTCGTCTGTCTTTATGTCCTGAGTTCAAATTCTGCCAAAGTCGACTTTGCCTTTCATCCTTTTGGAGGTCGATAAGTTAAGTACCAGTTGCCTCCTGGGGATGATCTAATAGACTGGCCTCCTCTCCCCAAATTTCGGGCCTTATGCCTAGAGTAGAAAAGAATATCTACAGATATAAAAGCGGTGAGCTGGCTGAATCGTTAACACACTCGACATAATGCTTATGGGCATTTCGTCCGTCTTCGTGTTCTGAGTTCAAATTCCGCTGCAGTTGACTTTGCTTTTCATCCTTTCGGGGTTGATAAATAAGTACCAGTCGAGCACTGGGATCTAATACAATTCTATATTTAAGAAATGAGGAATTATGTACATTATTTACATTTGACGGATATTTGTCCTCATCTTGTTTGTTGTTAACACAATATTTCGGCTGATATACCCTCCAGCCTTCATCAGGTGTCTTTGGGAAATATCGAACCTGGGTTCTCATTCCTAAGGTATTTTTCGATATTATTATTATTATTATTATTATTAACCCCAAAATTCCGAGTTCGATTCCAGGCAGTGACTTTAATAATAATAATAATAATAATAATAATAATTTTATTCACCAAATCTCTTGATTTTGTTTTTGGTTTTTACCCTACTAAATTCTGGTGCCTCAAGCATTTTAAGTACCACATTTAATCTTTTGATTACATCTTTATTATTATTATTATTATTATTAGGCCGTTGCCAGTACCGCCTGACTGGCTCCTGTAGGATTTTCGAGCGAGATCGTTGCCAGTGCCCCTGGACTGGCTTGTGCGGGTGGCACATAAAAGACACCATTTCGAGCGTGGCCGTTTTCGTGCGGGTGACACGTAAAAGCACCCACTACACTCTCTGAGTGGTTGGCGTTAGGAAGGGCATCCAGCTGTAGAAACTCTGCCAAATCAGACTGGAGCCTGGTGTTGCCATCCGGTTTCACCGGTCCTCAGTCAAATCGTCCAACCCATGCTAGCATGGAAAGCGGACGTTAAACGATGATATCTATATTTTCATTATTGTATTCTTTCTATTATTACCTGAATGAAGAAGGTGCAAAACTTCAGCAGAATTGAGAAAACAAAATGGAGAAAAAAAGACAACAATAAAAAGTGACAACACAAGGACATGATACATGCAAAGACGCTCAGGGAAGGAAAGAAAGGGTGTTTTACATTTTGAGTAAAGCTCTTCAGAAATAGGGGATAGGAGAAATTCCAAAAGAAAAGGAATACAGAGGGGAAAACATTACCAGCACTCCTTTTTTGGTTATATTTTGGGATGTATATATATATATATATATATACCGGAGTAAGCACATGAAATGTGCAACAAGGTGGAAAAAAGAGTACTCAAATACCAGAGGTAGAGTAATATGCTTTATTTAAAAGCAGCAGAAATATAACAAAAAAAACCGTTACTCTGAGTTTCACGGGAACGTGAAACTCAGAGTAACGGTTTTTTTGTTATATTTCTGCTGCTTTTAAATAAAGTATATATATATATATATATATATATATATATATATATATAGAAATATATGCAGATGCATTAGTTTAATGCTTGGGAAAAATGGAGAAGTCTTTTACATTTTGAGCCTATGCTCTTCGACAGAAATAAATAAGAGGAAAAAAGGGGAGAGAAGGCAAAAAATGGAGAGAGAAAAACTTAGTGGTTCAGCAAAAAAAAACACCAATAGAATAAGTATCAGGCTAAAATTCTTCAAGGCCTCAGTCTAATGACTAAAACAGATAAAAGATATATGTTTATTTAGTTGGCTTCCCACTTTCCTGTCAACCAAATTCACTCACAGAGAATTGATCGGCCCAGAGCTATAGAAAAATAAAAGAAAAATAACTCACTTGTGTAAGGTACCATGCAGTGGGATTGAACCCGGAACCACATGATTGCAAAGCAAACTTTTTAACCCCATGACCATACTTGTACCTATATACCTATACCGGCAATGTCTGTGCTTTTTTCATTCTTTTATTCATACTCTTGTTTCAGTCGTTTGCTTGAGGTCATGCTGGAGCACTGCCTTAAAGGGTTTTATTCTTTGTAAGTATATATTTTATCAGTCAATTTTGCCAAACCACTAAGTTATGGGAGTGTAAACACGCCAACATCAGTTGTCAAGAGATAGTGGCGGGGAGAAACACAAAGACACACACACATAACTATATACATATGTGTGTGTGTGATAGACATCTTTCAATTTCCGTCTACCAAATCCACTCACAAAGCTTTGGTCAGCCTGAGGCTATAGCAGAAGAGACTTGCCTAAGGTGCCATGCAGTGGGACTGAACCCAGACATATGTGTTTGGGAAGCAAGCTCTTACTACACCGCCACTTTTTGTTTTTGTCATTGTTTTGTCTGCATGCTAAATAAATTACAGAGGTTGAATGAGAGCAGTGCTGAGACAATAGCTGTTGGATCGATAACATTTATTAACAAAACCAGCAAGAGGCTTTTACAATTGACCCACGGATAGCAGGCCGTTTATGGAAAATTAAACTTTAGTCTTTCAATGGAATTGCCATTTGTAAAAATGTTAGTTCATTGCTTCTAAACTCATGTTTTGTGTTTCTAACCAAAAAATATTAAAAAAAATAAAAAAAATTCATAAGCAAAATAAAGAAAAAAATATATCCATGGGGTGCATTTAAAAAAAAAATGTAAATAAAGAGAGGACGGAAAAAGTGAAGAGAAGAAAGCAAAATAATATATATATAAATACACAAACACACACACACACGTACACACACACATGCACACACACATGCACACAGACACATGTATATACCTGAATATATATATATATGTATGTATACTCACAAAATGCGCATATATATATATATATATATATACACACATACATATACATGTATAACTATGTACATACATACATATACATATACTTATGTATGTATAAATGTATATATATATATATATATATATATATATTTATAAGTACACACACAGATATTTAAGTATATATATACATCATCATCTATATAAAACTTTAAATCTGTATGTATCTGTTTATCATGTGTATATGTCTCTCTTTCTCTCTCTCTCTCTCTCTCTCTCATTATATATATATATATATATATATATATATATACCCATGGTGGTGCTCCAGCATGACCACAGCCGCATGACTGAAATATATGTATACATATATTATATATGTATATTCATACGCATACATGTGCATATACATATATATATATATATATATTCATACACATATACACACACACACACACACACACATATATATATATATTCATTCATACACACATGTACATACATATATACATATATATATATATATATAGGATATATTGTTACCAAGTCTGTTACAGCCTAAGTTAGTATATTTATCAAATATATTCCCTCTCTTCCTATATCTACCAGTAAGTATAATATAATTTGTAATAATACACGAGATGGAAACAACCCTGTAAACTTCTGATATGGCTTTATGCAAAATAGCAATTTACAAGAATTTCTTTCTAAGTCTCTCCACATGGTAAACATTTGCCGAAATCATTAAAGCCGAGGGTATGTTCAAAAGGTTAACGCTTAGAGCTGGAAAAACCAAAGTTCTTTTCATGTTGTGTTTTAAGCCAAGCAGTGGGGGCAACATTATAGACGTGCTTGTTTGTTTTCGTTTATTCAGTGTTCATATGAATATCCAAATACATGTGCTTTTGTGTGTGAGTATATATGTGTGTGTGTGTGTTAGCATGCGCATTATATATGTATACACACACACACACACAAACTCACATGCAAGCATGTGTATATCTATAAATACATTTATGTGTGTGTACTTGTGTACATGCATATAAGACATGCAGGGTGATATGAATGTGCATATGTTTCATATAACAGCACCCTCTTGCGTCAATTGACTTTGTGTCGACTGCAGGATTTGTAAGAGTGCATGAGTGTCTGTAATTTCATTCACATCATCCTGTAAGTACATGTATATGTGTGTATGTATGTCTGTGTGTGTATGTGTGTGTGTAGAGAGAGAGAGAAAGAGAGTGAGAGAGACATAAAAAATATATACTTATGCATATATAATACATTTATATTCTGTAATCTATATGTATATATATATATATATATATATATATATATATATATATATATATATATATATATATATATATATATATGTTATATATATATGTGCATATGTAT
>NC_142940.1:39235754-39238254 GCF_046866305.1 Octopus bimaculoides
CGCATGCATGCACACACACATATATGTATATACACACACATATATACATATATATAAATATACATATATATATATATATGCATACATATGTATATATGTATATATATATATATATACATATATATATATATATACATATATATATATATATACATATATATATATATATACATATATATATATATATACATATATATATATATATACACATATATATATATACATATATATATATACATATATATATATATACATATATATATATATACATATATATATATATACATATATATATATATACATATATATATATACATATATATATATATACATATATATATATATATACATATATATATATACATATATATATATACATATATATATATACATATATATATATACATATATATACATATATATATATACATATATATATATACATATATATATATACATATATATATATACATATATATATACATATATATATATACATATATATATGCATACATATATATATATATACATATATATATGCATACATATATATATGCATACATATATATTTGTATATATATATATATATTTGTATATATATATATATATATATATATATATATATATGTGTGTGTGTATACACGCACACATATAGTACGTGCAGTGTGATAAACACTTATATGCTTATATAGGCGTATGTATATATGTGAGTGGGAAGTATGTGTGTGTATGCACACACACACACACACACACACACACATATATATATACATATACACAGATAGAGCGAGAGAGAGAAGGAGGGTGGGAAACAGAATGAAATTTCAGATAGATAAATATATATCTAAATTACATAAATACATATAAATTACTCAGACATCCATATAAATGCATATATGATTTAAAATTCGTAATATATAAATAAACACACACACTCGTGTGTAAATAAGAATACAAAAATAATTAGTGTGAGTATGTGTGGGTGTGCGGTTGTTTTCATGTACGTGCGTTGCATGTGGGTGTGTGTTTGTATGTGGGTATGTGTTTGCATGTGCACGTATGTATTGAAAATGGTTTATGATTAGATAATTGAAATAGATGAAGACTGTTTCATATATTTCTTTCTTTCTCTTCCTTTTCTCTTTTTTTTTTTCTCTCCAAGTGATGTCATAAGCTAAGAAAATCTTATTACAAATCATTATATACTAGATCTGTTCCTGTTTATTTCAATTATCTTCATCTAACTTTATATCCAGTTGGCATTTGAAAACATTAAGTTGTTTCTTTTTATTGCCAATCTCTGAGATTAGGCAGCATCAATTAGGGCCCATAGTTAAACAGGTAACTCTGTTGGGAAACTTTGTTGGTGTCTAATCTGTGTAAGCAGTTAAGATGTTAATGTTAAATAGGCTATAATAAACTAACAGCATTCGTTTTACAAAACATGTGGTCATTTAACCTCATTAGAAACCACAACCAGGTCTCCATCATGTCACGACTGAACCGCTTAAGCATTTTGTTACCAAATTTCTACTGGAATACACTGGTTTTATTTCAATCAACTTTTAAATAATGAAGAATTAAGTAAAATAATTTTGTTATTATTAAGCTGGTGTTCAAAACATAAATTAACATGAAAATTTGATGGAAGATGATCACTCAATGATATTGATGTTACCAGCAAAGTTATACCATATTGTTGGCACTCCATCGCTTACAACGTCGAGGGTTCCAGTTGATCTGATCAGCAGAACAGCCTGCTCGTGAAATTAACGTGCAAGTGGCTGAGCAATCCACAGACACGTGCACCCTTAACATAGTTCTCGGGGATATTCAGTGTGACACAGTGTGACAAGGCTGACCCTTTGAATTACAGGCACAACAGAAACAGGAAGAAAGAGTGAGAGAAAGTTGTGGTGAAAGAGTACAGCAGGGTTTGCCACCATCCCTTGCTGGAGCCTCATGGAGCTTTTAGGTGTTTTCGCTCAATAAACACTCACAATGTCCGGTCTGGGAATCTAAACCGCGATTCTATGACCGTGAGTCCGCTGCCCTAACCACTGGGCCATTGTGCCTCCAGCTATACCATAAGAAATCGAAGAAATACCAATGGTAGCTGAAGTGTTAGGGTGGAGTGGGGTGGGATGGGATGGGGTAGGGTAGGAGAAACAATGATTCTTGGTGCATTGTGCAGAAATGCATTTCTCAAAGAGGAAGAACAAAACAATTATAACTAAAATTCACCTTATCTAATGCTTCAAGTATTTCAGTAATCCATTATCCTGGGCCATTACTTTTTTTTATCGACCCTTAAAGGATTACAAAAACAAAAATAACCTCAGCAGGATTTGAACACAGAATGCAGAGAATCAGAACAAATATTGGTAAGAATTGCTTCTGGTTCTTTCATGACTTTGCCAATTTATCTCCTTTCCTGGTCATGCTATATCAAGTACTACATTATCCCTTGTGCCTTCGTCTTTTTCTTGTGATAAGTTGT
>NC_142940.1:39243254-39265754 GCF_046866305.1 Octopus bimaculoides
ATAGAATATGTACCAAGCTTAAAAAACAAGGTACTGTGGTTGATTCATTTGACTAAAATTCTCTAAGGTGCTGCCCCAATATAGCTGCTGTCTAATGGCTAAAACAAGTAAAAAACAAAAATATGTTAAACAAAAATGAACGAAGAGAAATATCTTAGAGTGACCAGTGGCATGTATATGAACAACATAAGCAAATATGGATATGGACAAAATCTCCTAGGCATAATTCTTCAGACAAAGAAGTGGATGCTCCATACAGAGTTAAATGGAAACTCCTGGAACAATCTAGACCACACTTCAAAGGGAGCAGTTGATGCAAACTTTGTTTCGCTGAGATGATAAGGATCCTAAAAAATCTACTTGATCTGGAAGTCTTCTTAAATAACAAAAGTGAACTGTTTAGCCAGTGTCCGCATGAGAGAAAATCTGTGTTGACAAAATGGACTTCCCAGCTTGCTGACTAGTGAACAGTAATCATATATAAACAAACTATTTTTGGACACAACTAGAATTGTTCAAAGGTAATGAGCTCCATTTTGCCCAGAACGGGTTATTGCTTCTAAGAATTTCATTTCTAATTTTTTTCACAACCTTGCTGGCCAAGACTGTATTCTTTTCTCATTAGCCATGATGTTTTATGCCTCTAGCCAGCAGGTCTGGTGAGTTGCCAAATTTGCTAAGAGCAATAACAGATGGGAAACGAAAGGTCATTTTCTGACTGACCATAACCAACAATTACATAAAATATTTTTGCTCAAAAAATAAAGGTTTTCAGAGTGTACTTTTTTTCTGAACTTATATCTATCTATCTATCTATCTATCTATCTATCTATCTATCTACATATACATATACAAATACATACATACATACATATACATTTATATGTATATATACGTATATGTATACGCAAGCATCCATGTGTATAAGTACATGCATATAGGTAAAGACCATCTTTAGTCATGAATGACCATGGGATTCCACTTAGAAAGTTTCCCTGTGAGGCACAAGTCTGAGCAAGGTTGTTTATGGAAGACCAGTAGTCACTCATGCATACCAGACTCCCCTCCCCACACCACCAATGGTATCCAAGAGAAAGGCAAAAGCCGATACAGATTGGCACCAGTGATGTCACAACTCATTTTACAGCTGAGTGAACTGAAGCAACGTGAAATAAAGTGTCTTGCTCTCTCCCTCTCTCTCTCTCCCTCTCTCTCTCTCCCTCTCTCTCTCTCTCCCTCCCTCTCTCTATCTCTCTCTCTCTCTCTCTCTCTCTCTCTCTCTCTCTCTCTCTCTATATATATATATATATATATATATATATATATATATATATATATATATACAGGGTACGATGGGTAAATCGTCACCATTTTATATTTTTAATTTCGTGCATACGCATTGTTTGTTTTTGATTTTGTTGACTACACAATATAATAGGGTCAGTTGGGCACCATCTGTGAGAAAAACAGCACCATGACACAATTCACTCTGCCAGAAATTTGGAAATGACATGCTGTACTGCTTAGCATTCGTGCTGGGAGCTCCAATATAAAAATTTCAGTGTTTGGGTGGCAATCTGAGAACAGTGCAGAGTAATCTAATGGTGATTACGAAGGTACAGCAGCTCGGAAAACTCACTCTGATCGTTCTGATAAGAAAAGAGCTCCTGAATTTGTTGGTGAGATCCAGACCATGATTGACAATGATCCCTCCAAGTCAATCAGGTCCATCACCAGGGACATGGGAGTGTCTCAGTTTCTTATCAGGCAGGTAGTATCATGAAGGCATTTGGTATTTCTCATACAAGATGAGAAAGGGCCAATTTTTATCCTAAGCAATCAAGGACAAGAGGAAAGATTCTTCTACAAATCTTTTGAACAAACCCAAACATCCTTTCCTACCAATCATGCTTTGGTTTTTCTTAGATGAGAAAAATCTCTGCTAGGATCAGATGGTGAACACACAGAACAACTGTTGGCTTACCAGGTCCCCAAAGCATGTACCGAAAGTGATAAAAATCAAACATCCAACATCATGGTGTTTGGAGTGATCACTAGTGATGGTGACATTATGCCTCCATTCATCTTCCCACACGACCTCAGACTCAACATGGAGACCTACATCAAGTGCCTGGAGGAGGTAGTGCTGCCCTGGGTCAAGAGGGTGGCTGCTGGAAGACCCTATGTCTGGCAATAGGACTCTACACCATGCCACAGAAGCTGTCAGACAATTTCTGAGACCACATCACCCCTAACACCTGGCCATCTAACTCCCCAGACCAACAACCCCTTTGATTATTATGTGTGGGGGCGCAGCTGAGCGAGAGACCAACAAAACTCCTTGTAACACCAAAGATGGACTGAAGGCAAGGATTATGGCTGCATTCACCAACTTAGGAGACTATCCAGAAGAATCGCTGGGGATTCTGAAGTCGTCTGGAGGCTGTGGTTGAAGCCAATGGTGATTTTATTGAATAAATTTACTCTTTAGTATTTCAAGATATTTTTATGTAATTTTGGTAAATGTATGTTAAAATGAGATGTCAATGTCGTATTCATTTTTGTGTAATTTAGATGACACTTTATTCACCACACTCTGTATATCTGTCTGTCTATCTATCTATCTGTCTGTCTGTCTATTTAACTATCTATCTATGTGTGTGTGTGTGTATACACACACACACACACATATATATACACATCCATATATAGATACATGTATACATACAGAGAAAAAGTGAAAGAGAGGAAAAGGGAGAAGAAGTGATATATATGCATGTGTGCTTTTGTATATATATGAATTCATGTAGGTATATATACATCAGTGTATCTTATGCATGTGTATACTTGTTAGAAAATCATGACATTTTCTCGGGAGGTGCACTTACACTGCTATGCTCTTTTTTGTCATCAGAAACATTGTAAACCAGTGATTGGCTCATTAGAAAGCTCTTACCAAATGCACTATTCTTCACTGCATAAATAGTAGACAGAAAAATCTAGAAAAGAAAATAGATCGATCCATAAATAAAATAATCCATAAACAGATCCACGAAAGGAAACAGAATGATCCAGAAAAAGGCAGTGAAATATAGGGCTCCACCGTTCTTTCCTTGTTTTATTTTTGTTTGTTTTTGTTTTGCTTTTTTTCAGCTTTGATATTATTATTATTATTATTATTTTTTTTTTTTTTTTTTGAGTGAGTATTATTTATTTACAAAATACAAATATAAACAATGTCAAGAACTTGAAATAGGATTGAACTCCTATTGGCAGCTCAATATAACTTATTTATGTGCTTGTTGTCAAACTAATTAAAGGATTAATAAAAAGAAAAACCAAAATTAATAAAACTGAAATCTCTTGTGAAACAGAGCTAATGCTCTACAAATGATGTGAACTTATGGTAGAAGGGTAGAGTGGAGGAAGAAGGGAGGTGGGTTAGAAAAATGTAGTTTATTTAAAAGAACTGAAGTTTGGTCAATTATTTTCAATAATTTCTTTCTTTCTTTCTTTCTTTTTTTGTTGCTGATTAGTAGTTTGGAATAATTTAATAAAAATTCTATTTTATGTTTCTAAATTGCTCGTCAATTTGTTTTTACAAACATTCTTACTGGCTTTTACAGTTTTGGAACATACTGCTTTAAGTTCTCAAAAGAGATTTTTGATAAGAATAAGTCGGCAGTCTTTAAAATTTTACTATCTGCCAGTGTTTCTCAAGATCAATGGAATTCTTGGATAACAAACAAACAAAGATTTCCCACTTCATTAATTTTTACAACAAACATATCTACCATTTCCACAGAATGAATGCAACAAAAAGAAAAAGAAAACGAAAGAGGAAATCTTTTAAAATAAGATAAGATACGAACACACAGCAAGACAAGTACATGCATATACTAACATATACTAACAAATATGCACACATGCACACTCACATATAAACTAAGAAGCATATCCACCCACACATACATGCACAAACAAGCTTGCACATACACACACAAGATTAGTACACACACATTTACTCATACACAAGCAAACATGCTTATCCTAACATATATTAACAAACATGCACATACCCACACACAAATAGACATTAGCGACTATGTATTCATGAAACTAAAGTTGTAATTAGAAGAAAGTGTATTCTAGACAAATATCATTTGTTGAGCAAAAAACAACAACAACATCAACAACAACATCAACAACAACAACAATAACAACAAAAATCTCGAGACTAACTTAAATTAAAATGGCTGCTCTCATCGTTGTCTTACTTCTTACGAACACTGTTTTACTCTAACGACAACACCATTGACATCTACACCATGGAAAGGGACACCACCACCACCACCACCACACATCGTCATGGCCATCACCACCACTACTACCATCACCACTACTACTATCACCACAACCAATGCTGCCAGCACTAGTCATCATCTTAGGTACCACCACCACTGCCATTGCAACCATCACCAACATCACTACCACCACTACCATCAGCAGCATGCCCCCTGACACCACTACAAAAACCCTCTCCAACATCATTACTACCAGTACCATAAGCATGAATGTCACCACTGCCACCACCATCACCACCATCAAAACAACCATCACCAACACCAATATAACCACCACCACCATGACCACCACCACCAACAACAACACAACCACCACCACCACCACCACCACCATTACTCATTCATCCATCCATCCATCAATCCATCCATCCATCCATCCATTCATTCATCTTTCCCTATCACTAATGTGTGAAATAATCATCCTTAAATATTTTCACCCCTAAATCCAACTTCATCTCTACTGACTCACCATGCCACAAACCTCAAAAATCTTCCACCTTCGTTGCAAGCTGGAGCAAATTCCTTCTATCTCTAGCAGCTGAGTGTTCACTACTAATGAGGGGCACAAATAATCCAAAACCATTTGGTCTGGTGCTCCTGTCATCTGTTAGAACATGGCAGTTGTTTGCTTCCTAGCTTGCAATATATATTTGCTCCACTGCTTGCAGATTGCATTAATAACCAGCTGGAAGAAGCTCTTCTTGGGTTTAAAAACATTAGTAACATCAAACAGCCATACTGATGTGGGGATAAACATTACTTCTCAGCATAGTTACTATTTTCATCTCTTATAGAGACGTTCTAACCCTCATTCTTTTATTCCAGTATTTTAACTGACTTCAGTCATTGGCTCTGGTCATACTGGGGCAGTGTACTCAAGGGGTATTGAGTTAATCATATCAATCATACCAATCATATTAGTTTGTTCAAAAGTTCATCATTCTGTGAAGTAAATGTCTTTGGTGTATCACCAGATCTTTTTCCGATGAGGTTAGTTGAAGACCCTTGATGAGCATGCCTCTTCAGTGTAACTTCGAAATCCCTGTAAAACCCCACTTTTGTAAAATAAATATTTGATTCTATACCATGTACTGTGTCTTATCTTCAGTCAATGTTTGTTGTTTCTTTTGTATTAGCAAATTTGTTACAATCCTTCACCTCCTCCTTATCATCATCATCATCAGCAGCAGCATCCTCATCCTCATCTTCCTCATCATCATTATCAGTATCATCAGCATCATTATCATATTTTAATGTCCATCTTCCATGCTGGTCTGCGTAGAGGAGGCACGTTGCTTAGTGGTTAGGGTGTTGGACTCATGAGCTTAAGATTGTAGTTTCGATTCCTGGACCAGGTGACATGTTATGTTCTTGAGCAACACACTTCATTTCACGTTGCTCCAGTCCACTCAGCTGGCAAAAAAATTAACAATCCTGCAATGGAACAGTGTCTCCTCCAGGTGGGGAATATATATGCCATGGAAACTGGGAAACGGGCCCTTACAAGTCTGCATGATTTGAGAACGATCTAAAATGCTAGTTTGTACAGTTCTATATTTAAGAGATGAGGAATTATGTACATTATTTACATTATTTACATTTGACAGATATTTGTCCTCATCTTGTTTGTTGTTAACACCACATTTCGGCTGATATACCCTCCAGCCTTCATCAGGTGTCTTAGGGAAATTTCAAACCTGGGTTCTCATTCCTAAGGTATTTTTCGATGTTATTATTATTATTATTATTATTATTATAACCACTACGCCATATGCCCAAGGGCATATGGCGTAGTGGTTAAGAGCGTGGGCTACTAACCCCAAGATTCCGAGGTCGATTCCAAGCAGTGACCTAAATAATAATAATAATAACATTGAAAAATACCTTAGGAATGAGAACCCAGGTTCGAAATTTCCCCAAGATATCTGATGAAGGCTGGAGGGTATATCAGCCGAAATGTGGTGTTAACAACAAACAAGATGAGGACAAATATCCGTCAAATGTAAATAATGTAAAAAATGCTGGTTTGTGTTTGATGGTTTGACCACATCCAATGAGTTCAAAGACTGCTGCATCATGCACCAGTGTTTGCTTTGGCATAGTTTCTACAGCTGAATGTTCTTCTTCATATATATCAGCGCTTACATCTTGGAGATTTCTGTACCTTAATAGAAGATGAAAATTGCTCGACTGTATTGGGTCACAATATAAAGCTTGTAACTCAAAATAGATTAGATTCTGCTGGCCACTGTTATGATGCTGAAATAACAGACAATAACAGAGATTATATCTTGGAGACTTCTGCAAATCGATAAAGGATGAAAACTAATTGACTACATTGAGACACACAACATGAGGCAGCAGAAGATGTACCAAAGCTACCAAAGGTAGAGATACTATGTGGGGTGTTGTGAAATGCATCTCTTTGGTGGCCATTTGATGAAGAAGAGGAAAATGTGTTAGTAGAACACAAGCGTGGGTCGTCAAGGGTTTTGGTGAGTATAGGAGTTGTTTCTTCCTTTTTTGTTTCTTATCAGTTTTTTTTTGTTTTTTTCTTTCTGTTTCTGTGGATCAAGTAACTAGAGATTTACAAGAGAAGAAGAATGGTCCAGGTGGTGCTTCTATGAACGGAACAGAAACAAGGAAGTTTGTCAAACAAACATCAACATCTGGGCATTGTTAATGTATGGGGGAAGTTCATGAAATTTTGAAAGAATGAAGAATGCATACTCACACACACGTGTGTGTGTGTGTACGCGCACGTGTGTGTATACATATATACATATGCATATGTGTGTAAATATATATGTATATATATATGTGTAGGTATGTGTATTATATGCATATACGTGTTTGTGTATATGTATATATATATATATATATATATATATATATATATATGCAATGTATAAATTCATAGATAATGTATAACACACACACACAAGCACATTCATAAATATATATATAAATATATATAAATTCAATTTATATATACATATATATATATATATATATATTATACATACACATGTATATGTAAATGTAAATATATAATACATATCTAATATATATATGTGTATGTATATATATATATATATATATATATATATATATACAGACATATATATATATATATATATATATATATACAGACATATATATATATATATATATATATATATACAGACATATATATATATATATATATATATACAGACATATATATATATATATATATATATATATATATATACAGACATATATATATATATATATATATATATATATATATATATATATATATATATATATACAGACATATATATATATATATACAGACATATATATATATATATATATATATATATATATATACGCACACACATATATACACATACTTATACATCTTTAAATACATACACACATACACATATAAAATTAATGTTTGCTTACTTACTTAAATCATTGCTTTACCATTCAGCATTCAAACATTAACTTATCAAGAAATACAATACTACTGCTGGAATGTGCTTTACATTGACGTGTGTGTGTGTGTGTGTGTGTGTGCGTGCATGTGTTTGTATGTGTGTATTTATATACACATAGTCTTAATGAAAACTTTGGCTAGATTGAGGGGCAACAAATGGAAGGAAATAACATGAACAACAGCAACAAAAAAAGGTAAAAGAAAACAGCTGGTGATGATGGTATTGATGATGATGACGATGACGACAACGACAATGATGATGATGATGATAATGGGATTATGATGGGATGATGGTGACAATGGTGATGGTAATGCTGCCTCTGTTCATGAAGATGAGTATAATGATGAGAACAACGAAAATAAAGATTGCTGTGATGACGACGACAATAATGATGGCAACGACAACGACGATGACGGCGACGATGATGACAAAGATGATGATGATGCTGTCACTGTTAATGAAAATGAGGATAAGGATGACAACATTGATAAACATTACTGTGATGATGATGAGGTGGAGGAGGAGGCAGAAGAGGAGTAGGAGTAGAAGAAGGATAATGATGATGATGATGATGATGATGATGATAGTGGTGTATCTTGCTACAACCTACAATGTCATAGCTGCAATGATATAACAGAGAATCAATAAGCATCGGACAAAAAAAAAACCCCTTCAGTTTTCAGAAAAGCAGGAATAGATTCCGCAAAGCCACATATCGATGTAAAGATCCATAACTGATCAGTAGAGCCATGACAACTGCAAAAATGCTAGCAAAGATATGAACATGGCAAGGATTGCTTACCCAAAGACTTTTGACAGAATTCCTTTCATCTGGAACCCAGAAACACCGGGCATGGATAACATAGTACCAGTAACATGAAGATAAATAAAACATATCTTGTGTTATTGGCAAACAATCTTACAGATACAAAAATAAAGAAAAGAATTATAAAAATGAAACCTATCACTATTAGACATGGAATAACTCAAATAGATGCCATCTCTCCACTCTTTTTCTGCCTGGAACTGGCACCTCTGACTGCCATGTTGAAAAAGACTGGATTTAAATGCAAATGCTAAAAGTAACACAACTATTTTTTTGCATCTGGACAATCTCAAGTTGTACACTGCAGATAATGAACAACTAGCAACACTGCTGCAGATAGTGCATGGGGGTTACCAGAGAAATTTATATGAGATTTGGATTAGAAAAATATGCCAAGACAGCATGGAAAGAGGAAAATTAATTAAGAATACTAATATAGAGAAAGTGAGACAAGAGAATTGCACCGAACCTAAGCTTACAAATATTTAGAATATAATGAATTAGACAGGGTACTACACACACAAATCTACACACACACTCACACACACACACACACACACACACACACACACACACACACACACACACACACATATATATATTGACCAATATTGTAAATTCCCAAATAAATGAAAGCTTAATGTAAGATATTGTTACATAATTTTTGTCTCAACTTTACAGTTTTACTGAACTAAAGAATAAATAAAATTGAAAAACAAAAATGTAAGAAATAAAAAAAATATTTAATATAAAAACAAATAAACAAAAAAACACCCCTACTAATTGCTTTACCGTTTGGAAATTAATGGATTTTGCTGATAATTAATAAGAAATATAATAGATCAAAAAGAGAAATCCTAGAGTGGAGCATGTGAAATATAATAAGCTGTGTTTTCTAGTAACACAAATATTCCCACAGCTATTCCCAATACAACTAATGTATTATAGAAATAACAGGATCTTTTTCTGACATTCACAAATAACCGAGACAAATGTTAAATTATGTAAGGTTCTTCAAATAGTCTTGTAGAATTCTTAGCGCTGCTTTTGGCTAGCCTTGATATCCACTTTCATTTGAGTGCATGCAGAGTTTAAGTATGATGACATAAATAAGATATATATATATATATATATACATGTGTGTGTGTGAGTGTGTATACATGTGTGTGTGTGCATGTATATATATATATATATATATATATATATATAACACTGGGAAAGAGTAGCATATATATATATGTATATATACATATATATATATATATATATATATATATATATATATATATATATATACATGTGTATGTATGTATGTATGTATGTATGTATACATATGTATATATATATATATGAAAGTTAACATCTGCTTAGTGATATAGTCATATACAGATGATACAGTTTGTATGTATATTGCTATCTAAAATATCCGCATCTCTTTCTCTTTCACTCTGTATATTTAGCCGTGTGTCTGTGTAAACGCTTGTGCATGCATGTATGTGCGTGTGTGTGTGTGTGTATATATATATATAGTGCCCCTGGACTATCTCTTGTGCGGGTGGCACATGAAATACACCATTTTGAGCATGGCCGTTGCCAGTACCCCCTGACTGGCCTTCGTGCGGGTGACATGTAAAAGCACCCACTACACTCTCTGAGTGGTTGGTGTTAGGAAGGGCATCCAGCTGTAGAAACTCTGCCAAATCAGATTGGAGCCTGGTGTTGCATCCGGTTTCACCAGTCCTCAGTCAAATCGTCCAACCCATTCTAGCATGGAAAGCGGACGTTAAACGATGATGATGATATATATATATATATATATATATATATATATATATATATATATATGGGTGGGGTCACATAGCTTAGTGGTTAGGGTGTTGCACTCATGATCATGAGATTGTGGTTTTGATTCCAAGACACTTCATCACACATATTGCTCTGTAATCACTTTGACATGATTGATCGCTAGCCACTAAACCTTTTTTTATTTTCTCTCTCTATTTATTTTTGTGTTTCTTTCTGCTGAAGATCGTAGACTCGAAACGTAAAAGACTTTCTCACTTCTTGAGCATTAAGCTAATACATCTGTTTGTTGTTTACACCGCCTGTCTTTGTCTTTTGTTTTGTTTGCTATTTTGTAAATTCCAACTATATATATGTATATATATATGTGTGTGTGTGTGTGTGTGTGTGTGTGTGTGTGTGCGAGTGTGAGTGTGTGTGTCTGAGAGTGTGAGTGTGTGTATGCAATCATGGATAAAAACTGCTGAACATTAAATGCTATTACTCATTTTGTTATGCTAAAAAGAAGAATCCAGCATCTCGTTGATGTTTCAAGCTAAGGTAAATTATTGATGTGCTCTTCATCATCATCATCATCATCTTTGAGAACACATGGCTAAGTGCTTAGGGTATTTGGCTCACAATCATAAGGTTGTGAGTTCAATACCTGGAATCACATTCTATCTTTGAGCAAGACACTTTATTTCACGCTGCTCCAGTCCACTCAGCTGGCACAAATGAGTAGTACTCATATTCAAAGGGCCAGCTTTGTCCCATTCTGTGCCATGCTGAATATCCCTGAGAACCACATTAACACTTCATGTGTCTGGAGTGCTCAGCCATTTGCATGTTTCCTTGATTGGATCAACTGGAAACTACATCATCATAACTGATGGAGTGCCACCTTTTTATTGTTTGCCTGGCTTCAGCATATCAGTTTTATAGATTCTGACCCCTGAAAAGCAGTACATGCTGCTCCATCTCGCGACCGTGATTTTTGCTTTGTTTTTAACATACTCTTTACTTTCTTTCATTGGTCTTGTTTAATTTCTTTTGTCCTCTTTCTCAACAATAATATGACGTTCTTATTCAGCCTCCATTTGTAATATATCATATGTGTGTGTGTGTGACATATACATGTGAGTATATATGTATACTTAGTAATATATATATATTCTTTTCTACTCTAGGCACAAGGCCCAAAATTTTTGGGGAGAGGGGTCAGTCGATTAGATCAACCCCAGTGCATAACTGGTACTTAATTTATCGACCCCGAAAGGATGAAAGGCAAAGTCGACCTCAGTGGGATTTGAACTCAGAATGTAAAGACAGACAAAATACTGCTAAGTATTTCGCCCGGCGTGATAACGTTTCTGCCAGCTTCCTGCCTTTTAATGTGTATATATTGCCTCACTCATGCTAGCACGGAAGGCAGACATTAAACGATGATGATGATGATATGCAATAGTTTTTGGTAAGCAGAATCAGTTTTTACAATTCAAAGGCAGCTAGCTGGCAGAAACGTTAGCAGGCCGGGCGAAATGCTTAGTGGTATTTCGTCTGTCTTTACGTTCTGAGTTCAAATTCCTCTGAGGTCGACTTTGCTTTTCATCTTTTCTGGGTCAATGAATTAAGTACTAGTTACGCACTGGGGTTGATGTAATCGACTTAATCCCATTGTCTGTCCTTGTTTGTCCCCTCTATGTCTAGCCCCTTGTAGGCAATAAAGAGATAAGAATCAGTTCTTACAAGTCCCCAGTCAAACCAGCCAACCCATGCCAGCATGGAAAGCGGACATTAAACGATGGTGATAGTGATGATGATCATTATTATAACAGCGAAAAATACCTTAGGAATGAGAACCCAGGTTCGAAATTTCCCCAAGACACCTGATGAAGGCTGGAGGGTAAATCAGCTGAAACGTTGTGTTAACAACAAACAAGATGAGGACAAATATCCATCACATGTAAATAATGTAAATAATGTGCGCCTGTTTAGTTATATAATGTTGAATTTAAAAACGATGCTTTATGATAGTTTAAGCCCCAAGAACCACCTTACCCTGACATACAAAGACAAAGACTGGAATATCAGGAGTTTGAACAGAAATCTAAATAGTTTACTGATGTTTCTAGCTGGAATCTTTCTATTATTCTACATGGTGATCAAAGACCATTCTTACGTGCCTGCATATGCATACACACACACATGCACATATTTATTTGAACATGCACAGATATGCACAAATTCATGTACACACATGGATGTATATGCACACAGGTGCACAAGCACATGCACATCCACACACATATATATGAATAAAACGCACGCACACACACACACACACACACACACACACTACATTAGTTTTGTTTGTCAAACAAAAGACTTGAAGAATGACAAACTGTCACCAAATTCTATTTTAATTGCAAGTGTTTCTGCTAATCAAATTCTTTTATTGTATAGAATATTGATGAGGATGATGGTCATGATGATGATGATGATGACAATGATGATGATGATGAGAATGATAATGATTATGAAGGTGATGTGGACAATTATGATTATGATGGTGATGATAATAAAGAGGTGATGACAACAATGCTGCTGTTGTTGATGTTGTTGTTGTTGATGATGTTGATGATGATGACGATGATGATGATGATGGCAGTGATGATAAAAAGACAACAATGACGATGATGAGGATGACTTTTGATGATGATGATGATGATGATGACATGATGATTATGATGATGATTGTGAAGATAATGATGAAGCTGCCACTACTGCCGATAATGAGAGGAATGACGATGATTTAGATGATGGTAATGATGACAATGACAATAATGATGATGGTGATGGTGATGACAATGACGAC
Source organism: Octopus bimaculoides (assembly GCF_046866305.1). Lineage (NCBI taxonomy): Eukaryota > Metazoa > Mollusca > Cephalopoda > Octopoda > Octopodidae > Octopus > Octopus bimaculoides. Next base: position 39,256,593 of record NC_142940.1, read on the forward strand.
GACGATGATGATGATGATGACAATGACAATGATGATGATTGCAAAATCCAATATTATGAACAAGTTTATAAATACATACATAAAGAACGCAACAGTGTTGTCTTCACTATGGACTCAACTAACAGTTTGGGCTGTAAATTTTTCTGCACTTAATAACAGCTGTTTAGCATAATTCCACAAGACAAGAGCTCTGTAGATATGGAAACTAATGAATAAAGAAAAAATTTATTGCTCTTCTGGTGTTTGGAGACAAGTTCTGCTGTTTCTGCCACCTCACTTATACAGTTTATCTCAACATGACATTAACCTATCACAGCACTTATATACATATTTCTTGTCTCTACATTTGTCTTCTCACCGTAAACAAACCTTTTCACTGGTAAGTTTAAAGCCTTTAATTTGATGGAAGAAAAGGGGAGGATTACTATAGCCTCGAGCCGACCAAAGCCTTGTGAGTGGATTTGAAGATGGAAACTGAAAGAAGCCTGCCGTATATATGCATATATATATATATATATATATATATATATATATATATATATATATATATATATATGTGTATGTGTGTGTATATGTTTGTGTCTGTGTTTGTCCCCCCCCTCCCGAACATCGCTTGACAACCGATGCTGGTGTGTTTATGTACCTGTAACTTAGCAGTTCGGCAAAAAAGAGACCGATGAAATAAGTACTAGGCTTACAAAGAATAAGTCCTGAGATCGATTTGCTCGACTAAAGGTCGTGCTTCAGCATGGTAACAGTCAAATGACTGAAATAAGTAAAAGAGTAAAAAAGTAATACATTCTGGCTGACTGGAACAAATATTTGATCATTGTTGTTTTTCCTCATCAGAGAACACATCCCTTTAAGCACACATGATTCACCAGTTTACCAGTGTAAAGGGATTTTGAGATACCATGATGTTTCGACTTTGTTGTATGTTTTTCTCAGTTGAAGCTACCTTGCTAGACTGATGAATCTAACAAGAACATGAGCTCTTGTTTATAGGAATCAGTAAACAAAAATTTGCTAATGCAGCATGCTGATGTCTGCCAAACAAATAGTACTTCATAGGATGCATTTACATCACAAAGAATCCAAATGATAACATATCTATTCCCCCTTAAGACTAGTGAACTGGTGAAATCATTCCCACACTGGAATGTGGCATTTCTTCCAGTTTTACATTCTGAGTTCAAATTCCACTGAAGTCGACTTTGCCTTTCATATTTGTGTGTGTGTGTGTGTGGGGGGGGATTCGATAAAAAAACAAAACCAGACTTTGTTTGTTTACTTCCATCATAAAGTTGAATTTAACGTTAGCGTCTTATGAAGCTAAATTTATAAGTTCTAAAATTGCAGAAGAATTCGTTGCTGGGCAGTTTAGTTTAATGGTAAAACACTTGACGTGTAATCACAGAGATGTGAGTTCAAGTCTCATGGCTGGCCAGTAACATATTTTTCTGCAATATATGGATAATTTATCCTCATCACGCTATTTTATAGCATTATCACGCGTTTGAGAAATAAATTTACTTCTGTATCTTAAAATAAATACTAATTGAGTACTGGGGTCGATGTAATTGTCTAACACCCTCCCACAAAATATCATGTCTTGCACTTACAGTAGAAAGTATTCTTAATGTATTCTGACAGACTTGAACTGGAATATTGTTTTTCATCTCATTAGATGATTTATATTCATGACATGCATAATTCACTGATTCTCTAGTATAAAGGGGACTTCAGGAAACTACATGCATAACTTTCCAAAAAAGAACCATGAATCTTCAGACTTTGGCATGGTGGTCCATGATCATCAATGCCTGTAGAATGTATTAGGTGCCATTATCTCTTTTAGAATCATTCTCTTAATGGACGCCTCACCCATTTGTACTGTGATAGTTTGTTCTCTTGATCAAGCAAATGGAACTTCAATCATCAACACCGACTCAAGCTCCATCATTATATTTACTTATCTTTCTATATCACAGCTGTTTGGTTCCAAAACAACATTGTGTTAAATGAATCAGAGACAAAAGAATTTAAAAAAATATGTGATGGTATCAAAATGTTCCAGGACTAGTTATCTTTAATAAAAAATAACTTATTTACCCAAGTTTTAATATCCTCTCCTTCGAAATAGTCACTTTATGCAGCAATATACCGATTCCAGAATTCTTGCCACTTTTGGAATTCAGCCTGGAAGTCATTTTCTGAAAGCGAATTGAGGACCTTCTTCAATTCACTCTGGATCTCAACAATGGTGTTAAAACAACCATATTTGAGCTGTATTTTCATGGAAGTCTAAAGGTGCTATATCTGGTCAATAGGGCAGGTGCAAAATGAAGGGTTTCATTCTGAGGTCCCAAGTTGTCCACTTAACTTAATCAAATAACACCTCCAAACTGTTTTTAAAATCACATGGTGATATTGTTTCATGTTTGAGATAATATTTAATGTAAAATTTAATAACATATAGTGTCGTTTGTCAGGATTGGATAGTTTTGTATTTTTGTTCACTGAGGGCATGTGGATGGATAGACGTTAGTAAATCTGTATCAAAAATACACAGGTTCACAGTAGAGTGATGTAAACACAAGCAATAATCAGTGCCTTTTGTGTAACTGAGCATTGTGGATAGTTGTTGGGGGACATTTTTGCAGACCAAGCAGAGACTTTGACTGATCGCTGACCCTTGTTACCGCAGATCAATTTGTGGTAAAAGTAACGTGGTTCACAATTGAGCATACTGCAGTATCACAGATCAGTGATGAATGAGTCAGGGTAAACACAAATGGATGTACCTACTCATGCCTACTCATTGTTTTCTAAAGCATGTAGTATTTACCTCACCCCTCCACTCCCACTTCTTGCAGTTGCCACTGCGCTATCACTACCACCACCACCATCACTACCACCTCTGCATTGTTGTACTGTCTATGTCACCTCCTCCCATCACCATTACCACCACCACCACCACCCCCACCATCACCACTACCACAACTACCACCACCTCTGCATTGCTGTATTGCCTGTTATTTCCACCACCATTAAAACCACCACGACAACCACCATCACTACAACCACCACCACTACCACCACCACCACTACCACCATTCTTACCACCATGACCACCATCAACACCACCACCACCACCACTACCACCACCACCATCACTACAACCACCATGACCACCACTGCCATCACTACCATCATTCTAACTACCACTTCCACTACAACCACCATGACCACCGTCAACACCGCCACCATCACTACCACCACCACCACCACCACCACCACTACCACCACCACTACCACCACCACCATCACTACAACCACCATGACCACCACTGCCATCACTACCATCATTCTAACCACCACTTCAACTACAACCACCATGACCACCGTCAACACCATCACCATCACTACCACCACCACCACCACCACCACTCTTTCTATACATTACTCTAATTACTGTGAGACAAAGGTGATTATGGCTGCGATGTACAAACAATGAAATTACGTGTAGAACAAGCAAAAAAGTACAACAAAAACAAACACAACAAAAACAAACACAACAAAAACAAACAAACAAAAAAAAGAACAACAAATCCCATGCACACCCACTACTTCCATCATCATAATTAACAACAGCAATTAACAACAGCAACAACAACAACAACAACAACAACAGCAGCAACAACAACCAGTCCACAAGAGCTCCATCAATAAGTAAACCTAAAATACTCCATGCATGTCATTTTCGAAAGGCATATATAATTTTATGTAATGTTTAATTGGTAATTAATTAAGGCAGGAGTAATTTTAAGATTGATTAGAAGTTTTGGTTGTTGTTGTTGTTGTTGCTGTTGTTGTTGCTATTGTTGTTGTTGTTGCAATGTCTGTTGTAAATCAAATGCAGATTTAATGGGTGTGGCTCTACTTTGGCTAATAAAATATGTCTTCTCATTATGAAGCAGTGGCAGTTGTTGTTGTTGTTGTTGGTGGTGGTGGTGGTGGTACTGATTGTAGAAGTAGTGTTAGTGGAGGTGACGGTAGTATTAGCGTTGAGGTAGTGGTAGTGCTAGTGGTAGTGTTTGATGTGGTGTTGATGGTGTAGTGAGTTGGTGTTTAGCGGTCATGCTGGGGATGGTGTTGGGTGCGGGTTGTTGTCGTTGGTGGTGGTGGTGGTGGTAGTATTGGTATTAGCAATGGTTGCGCTGGTGGTTGTGTTGGTGTTGATGATGTTGATGTTGATGATGTTGGTTTAATGGAATGCTATATGTATTGGTGTTGATAGAAGAGCAGTGATGGTAAATAAAAGATTAGTAGAATTAAATATAGTCCCAAGCGTCCAAAATGCAGAGCAAATAAAACAGGGGAAAGCTGTAGAAGGGATTGTTCTTTATGTTGCCTGTCTTGTTTCTCTGTTTCTTTCGTTGTTTGAAACAAAGTTCGTTTACCATGTTTTTATTTTTCCTGTTCTCATTTTCCATGTTGATCACATTTTTTTGGCATCCTGCACCCATATATGTATGTGCATATACATATATATGTAGGTATGTACATATATGTATGTATGTATGCATATATATATATATATATATATATATATATATATATATATATATATATATATATATATATATACATATATATATATATATATATATATATATATATATATATATATATATATATATACATATGTATATATATATATATATATATACATATGTAGAAAGAGCCCAGTGCACTCTGTAAAGTGGTTGGTGTTAGGAAGGGAATCCAGCTATAGAATCCAAACCAAAACAGACTATGGAATCTGGTGTGGCCTCTGGCCATGCCAGTTCCTGCCAACCCATGCCAGCATGGAGAACAGACATTAAATGTTGATGATGATGATGATGATGATGACGACGATGATGATGATGACGATGACGGTGACGATGATGATGATGATGTTGATGATGATGATGATAGTGATGATAATGATGATGATATACGAGGGGTGTATGAAAAGTCTTGTGCCTCAAAAAAACAAAACATAGTACGAGACTTCTGATGAAGGTACAAGACATCAAGGCTCAAAATTTTTCATACACCCCTTGTGTGTGTATATATATATATGTATATATATATCTTCTTTTATTCTTTTACTTGTTTCAGTCATTATTTTGACTGTGGCCGTGCTGGAGCAACGCTGCTAGTCAAACAAATCAGCCCCCAAGATTTATTCTTTGTAAGCCTAGAACTTATTCTATTGGTATCTGTTACTGAACCGTTATGTTACGGGGACATAAACACACCAACATTGGTTGTCTAGCAATGGTAGGGGACAAACACAGACACACAAATATATATGTGCATATATATATATATATATATATATATATATATATATATATATATATATATATGACAGGCTTCTTTCAGTTTCTGTCAATCAAATCCACTCACAAGGCTTTGGTTAGCTTGAAGCTATAGTAGAAGACACTTGCCAAAGGTGACACACAGTAGGACTGAATGCAGAACCATGTGGTGGGGAAGCAAACTTCTTACCACACAGTCACTCCTGCTCCTCCCTCTCTCTCTCCTTCTCTCCCTCTCTCTCCTTCTCTCCCTCCTCTCTCTCTCTATATATATATTATCATTATCCTTTAATGTCCATTTTCCATGCTGGCATGGGTTGGACGATGACATTGGCAATGATGTCAGCAACAAAGAATGACCACAATGGTAATGAAGAAATACATTTTTACAGAAATGCAGAATTCTATTTATCTAGCAATTGCTTTAATAAGCTGCAAGTGTGTATTGAAACTGAAACCATAAGAGTAAGTCAAAGGTTGAATAACCATTTAAAACACAGATATATCTACAGGGTGGCCCAAAAGTAGGTTTACAGTTATCACATAGGCACTTTAAATTTCTTTTAAAACATTTTATTACATTTGAATTTCTATCTTACAAACTGAAAAGGGAGCTTGACAAAATTAACTTAATTATCAGAGAATAATGGTTTCGTATTTCTTTTATAATTAAGATCTAAACTTAATATATGAATGCGAAAGAGATAGTTGAATAACTGTAAACCTACTTTTGGGTCAACCTGTATATATAAACATATATTTATTGCATTTTATTATGAAATATTCTAATTTTCAGATAGGTATAACCGATCCCTAGGCTTTGTAATTGCTGACTAAAGGTGTTGAGGACAAGGAGGGTGTATGACCATAAAGCATTGCCTGGGTAAAACCCACCCCATTCAAGGAAACAGAGGAAAGAAGAAAGAAAACAATAATGATAAGTTTGATGATGGCGACGATGACAATGGCGATGAAAATGATGAGGAGGAGGATAATGATGATGGAGAAGGGGATTAAATACCAATGATTTTCATCATACATCAAGGTGCATGCATGGTTGTGTGGTAAGAAGTTTGCTTCCCAACGACATGGCTCCAGTTTCAATCCCACTGAAGCACCTTGGGCAAGGGTCATCTACTATAGCCTCAGGTTGACCAAAGCCTCGTGTGTGGATTTGGTAGAGGGTCACTGAAAAAACCCCACCACATATATGTGTGTGTGTATTATATATATATATATGTGTGTGTGTGTGTTTTTGTGTCTGTGTTTATCACTACAACCACTTGACAAGTGATGTTGGTTTGTTTACATCCCAGTAATTTAGCGTTTCAGCAAAAGCGACCCATAGGATAAGTACCAGGCTTGAAAAGAGCACCCAGCTTCTAGAGTCGATTTTTGATTAAAGTTCTTCAGGACGATGCCCCAGCATGGTCACAATCTAATGACTGAAACAAGTTAAAGATAAAAGATTTAGTCATTGATACTTTCTTTCTTTATGTTCTGTGTTCAGCATTAAATCACTATTGTTTCTGAAAGTTGTACTTTTATATCGTCTACAAACTGCTTGATGCTTACTAACTTCCTACACCTCGATCCTTGGATCTTACCTTTACATATAATTACCTTTAATTTCTAAGGTGCAGGAGTGGCTATGTGGTAAGAAGCTTGCTTCCCGACCACATTGTTCTGGGTTCAGTCCCACTGCGTTGCACCTTGGGCAAATGCTTTCTACTATAGCCTTGGGCCAACCAAAGCCTTGTGAGTGGATTTGGTAGGCAGAAACTGAAAAAAGCCCATCATATATTTATATATATGTATGTATGTATGTATGCATGTATGTATGTATGTATGTATGGATGGATGGATTTGTTATTTGTGTCTGTTTGTTAACCTACCATTGCGTGACAACCAACCAATGTTGGTGTGTTTACATGCGCGTCACTTAGCGGTTTGGCAAAAAGAGACCGATAGAATAAACACCAGGCTTACAAAGAATAAGTCCTGGGGTCGATTTGTTTGACTAAAGGTGGTGCTCCAGCATGGCCACAGTCAAATGCCTGAAACAAGTAAAAGAATAAAAGAATGTCTTATCCTAATTCAGTGGAACAGAATATTGATGATCGGATCATAGATGCATCTTTTATCTCACTTCAGTCTTTTCAATTGTGGCCATGCTGGAGCATTGCCTTGAAGGGCTTTTAGTCAAACAAATTGACCCTAGTTCTTTTACGTCTGGTAGTTGTTCCATTGGTCTCTTTTTGCTTGACGGCTAAATTATGCAGATGTAAGCAAACCAACACTGAATTGGGCAGTGTATGGGACATCTTTAGGCATGGCACTTCATTTCCCATAGCTAAAGTCTATTTAACAAGTTAATAAGTACCTGCCTGGTGTCGGTGTAACCTTTCTCTCCCTCCCCATTCACTTTCTCTCTCTTTCTCCAGGAGTTATATCGTGGATGTTCAGGTACATCAAAGTTAGGAGGGCCAAGAAGGTGTCTATATCTGAATGCAACTACATAGGACTTTTAGAAACAAATAGAAAAAGTTTAATGCATGTTACCAAATCCTACCTTCTCATGAGTGATGGCCGGCTTTTCTGTACTTTTAGGTCGATGAAGGGCAATGGGTTAGCAGAAGTATGGGGTTAATAGTGGGTTAATATCAACCAAAATACTGTGTAACATATGGCTATGACTCTTTTCATTCTGAATTCAAACCTTTGAAGTTCAATATTGTCTTTCATCCTACTGTTAGCAATAAAATAAATACCTTCCATGTACTGGGGAGCAAAAGTGATTGGCTAATGCCACCTTTAAAATTTCTGCTGTTATACCCACGTCTGAAATTATCATTACCCCTATAGCTTTAACAAAAGACTCAATTTTTGGTGTTCTGCCCCTTGTGTCACAACCTTGGACCTGATGTCCATTCTTTCATATCTTGGTCTTTCTTTAGCTTTAGTTATGCACCACTGGGTAAAAACAGATTTTTCAACTCAATTGCATATATTGAATTTTTATCAATTAAGTGGCTATTTGCAACATCAGTGACCACTTTGTTCTTTTCCCCTATATCAGAGATGAAGAATTCTCATTTGAACAAGTGGCTTGCATCATTGAAAATGTCCAAAAAGGCTGAAATACATTGGTACTGTTGGGTTGAATTTTCATCTCTTTCTGATACTTATTATGTTAAAAACACAAGAAATCCCTAAGTAACGTTATTTCAGAACAAATACATGCAGTAACTGGCCTATCAATGGTGTATCTACATTAAGTATGATACATAGATCGCTACAAAATTTCCTGTTTACTTAATTTTAAAAAAATATTTTTTTCTGCTGTTTTTGACAAGTATGAAAATGATACAGTATGTGAGAGATATGAACAGTTTAAACCTAATAAATCTCAAACTAATATGGAGTGTTTATAAAAGATTAAAGGTAAAAATCAAAAGGCAAAAATCAAAATGGACCTCGTTGTGAGGATATATTTATCGTTTAAAATAAGGATCTACGCAAAAGTTTACAAACCAGAATATAGTGTGGCTGAAACATAATTGTAAACATTTTAAGGAAATATAAAAATTGGATTTCAAAAGAAAATTAATTGGACTGAAAATTGAAACCCGTAAAAGGGACTGAAAATATACAAAAAAATATTTTGGAACGTTTAAATTGAAACTGAACTTGTTACTGTTATCTTCTTTGCAATGTCAAAGTGGATTTTGCTTTCTTTTCCATAAAACACAAATATACATGCACAAACACACACACGCACATCTTAAAC
>NC_142940.1:39280754-39288254 GCF_046866305.1 Octopus bimaculoides
AAAAACGATGTATGAGTTTTCAATAATGAGGACAGAAGCAATTCCAACAAACTTGACGTAATAAGCAGAGGGCAACATTGAGACAAATGACCGATTGAAATAGAAAGTTACTGGGGACAAACTAGAATGCTGCAATCACCACATGCACACCATCCATAAGTATAAAGCCTACAATCTAGATAATTCATATATATATATATATATATATATATATATATATATATATATATTCAGGCTCAGGAGTGGCTGTGTGGTAAGTAGCTTGCTTACCATCCACATGGTCCTGTGTTCAGTCTCACTGAGTGGCACCTTGGGTAAATGTCTTCTATTATAGCCTCAGGCCAACCAAAGCCTTGTGAGTGGATTTGGTAGATGGAAACTGAAAAAAGCCTGTCGTATATGTATGAATATATATATATATGTTTGTGCGTGCATATGCTTGTGTGTCTGTGTTTGTCCCCACTAACATTACTTGATAATTGATTCTGGTGTGTTTACATCCCCATAACTTAGTGGTTCGGCAAAACAGACTGATAGAAAAAGTACTAGGCTTAGAAAGAATAAGTTCTGGGGTCGATTTGCATGGCTGCAGTTAAATGACTGAAACAAGTAAAAGAATAAAAGAATTAAAATATATATATATATATATATATACTGGAGTAAGCACATAAATGAAACTCTGAGTAACAGTTTTTGTGATATTTCTGCTGCTTTTCAATAAAGTGCATATATATAGAAATATATGCATATATATATATATATATATATATATATATATATATATATAGTTGAAATTTATAGAAAAACAGAAGACGAAGACAGATGTATGAACAACAAGCAGGTGTATGACTTTGATGCAAACACATACACACACAATCAAAATCCAAATATAATACATCTAAAATGGCTGGCTGTGGTCTTCATTGACATAGAATCTATAGAGATATAAATAGTTTTAATTGATTTTAAAGTCAAAAGAATTAGAACCACTAACCACCTTAACGAGGTTTGAACTCAGAATATCTGATTCAATTATTACTCTACCACAGAACACATTCATGTGTGATAGTACAAGTATTTTTATTCTAACGTTTCTAATGTTTCTAATTAACGCATACACATCTTCATAGGTGTGTATGCGTGCGTGCGTGTTTATATACATATATATATATATATATATACAGACATTTATATACATCTATATATATATTCGTATGCATATATGTGTTGTTTTAAATGTGTGTGCAAGCGTGTGTATAATTTTCAAATATCGTAGACATACGCTGCTTGTAAGAAACACTGTTATCTTATTCAAAATCAAATTCTAAACGCTCATTATACAAATTGAATATTCTTATATTTCAAATAAAATTGCACTCTGTTTGGAATGTGGAAACCCACCTCTGTCCTCTTCAGTTCCTTGTTTTCTTGTCTTTGATTTTTGGTTAATTTTGTGTTTTTGCGTTGATAGAAAAATGATTAAAATGTGCAGAATGATATCATACACTTCCTCATTTAGCATTCAACACACAAGTTTTTGTTTAAAAAAAAAAAGAAGAACAGAAAAGAAAGTTCATTTTCATTCATTTGTCTATCTATACATGCATACATGCATTTAACTATACATGACTGTATCTATCCATCTAGCTGCCTATGTGTGTATGTGTGTGCATGTGTATGTGTGTGTGTGTGTGTGTGTGTTTGTATGTGTGCATGTGTGCCTGTGCAACTATATACTTATATGTGTGTATGTATATATATATGTACATACACACCCAGAGAGACACACACACATATGCATGCAATGTATATATACATACTGCATAAATATAATGTGCTTATATATATATATATATATATATATATACAAAATGTATCTATTATCTATACGCATATGTGTGTATATACATTTATACATTTTTATATCTGCATGTGTATATATATATATATATATATATACATATACACACATACACGTATATATGTATATACATCATAATTTTATATGCATATCAATTTATGCATGTATACACACATACACGCACACACACACATACACTCTCACTGACTCACTCACTCACTCTCATACACACACACACACACACACACACTATACTCAGATCTTCATATACATGCCTAAATGTCTGTAGGTAGATATGCATTCATTTGTATACGTGTGTGTGTGTGTGTGTGTGTGTGTATATATATATATATATATATATATATACACACACACACATATATATGTATTTATCACTACCATTCTCTATATGTGTATGTATGTATATATGTATGCATATTTATATATATATTGATATATATATATCTATATATATATTAATGTCAGTATGAAGATGTACATATGTACATATGTATACATCTTGTTATATATATTGATAACCTGCAGGAATATGTGTATATAGTTACACATCTATTTAAGCATGTATTTATGTGTGCATGTATGTTTGTATGCATGAACATCTCTATATGTTATATTATAATATTTTCAAAATACAAAATATGAAAACATGAATATAAATAAGATGAGAAACAAAACCAGCAATAAAAGACCTCTTTCTTGATTCTTATCTGCAAGTCATCTTATTTAATTGTAGAAAATCATTGATGCCGAACACTTAGAAATATCTGGGATGGGATGACAATCCACATTAATTTTTTTTTAATTGCCAGCAAAGAATGTCGAAACACAACTGTATCCAGTCTTCTTTGTGTTTTTTCATCTCTTTTAGCTGCCTTTTACATTTTCATGCTTATCTTAGCAAAGAATCATACATCTGAAACAGTGAAATCTCTTTGAGGTTATATATTCTTCATATAGTATTTGTTTCAGTGATATACATCAGGAATAATTTCAACAAGATTTTGATGAAAATGAGTTAAAAGATGGAGATAATATGATTATTTAAATCATTTTTCTCTGCGAATACATCGTTTTTCGATGTCTTTCAATTTTTCTTGTGCTGATTCTTTTATTTTTACCTACTGTAAACTCTATTCACTGAAATTATCATCTGCATTTTTGAATCGTTTTAATCAATCTTTCGTTTGCATCTTTTCTTTTAAAGATTTTCAGTTTTGTGGTAACTTATTTTGTTTTATAAACACAGAAGCATTTAGAAGATGCTATAAACCCCTTTAAGACATCATTATAAGCATCAAAAATCATGTTGTGAAGAAAGATTCCACTAAGAATAATTTTTGTTGATTCTAAACCAATAATTTCTTCAAATTCCAGATACAATTTAATGGAATAAACATAACTATATTCCTTCAGATTGATAGTTAACTTAATGAATTCACAATTCCATTATTTTATAGATAAGACAGTGAGCTGGTGGAATAATTAGTTTGCCATAAACTACTTTGCAATATCTATCCTGGTTCTTTACATTCTGATTTCAAATCCCATCAAGGTCACTGTTGTATTTCATCTTTTCAGGGCCAGTAAAATCAAATACCAGTAAAATATTGGGGTAGATGATGTAATCAACTAACTCTCTCTGCCAACATTGCTGACTTATGTTTTAATTAAAACTAATTATTTCTCTTGATAACTATTTATCTTTTATTGTTTGTTACAGTCATTAAACTGTGGCCATGCTGGGGCCCCACCTTGAAGAATTTTAGCTGAATGAATTGACCCAACAACTTATGTTTTTTAAGCCTGGTACCCTACCTATTCTATTGGTCTCTTTTGCTGAACTGCTATGTTGCCAAATGGTGGTGGTGGTGGGGACAAACATGGACACAATGACACCCCCGCCACACACACACACACACTCACATACGATTAACTTCTTTCAGCTTCCATCTACCAAATCCACTCACAAGGCTTTGGTCAACCTGAGATTATAGTAGAAGACACTTGCCCATCATGTCATGCAGTGGGATTGAACCCAGCCGCCATTAAGGCTGGAAAGCAAACTTGTTACCACACAGCCACGCCAGAGAAATTCAGCTGTAAATCTCCGAACTTTAACCTTTATTCATGTATTAATGTATTCAAGCATATCTGTCAGAAACCAATTAGGGAGCCTCAATGCAGTCACTGAAACTTGTTAGAAATAACAGCCAAAATTCCTTCCTGTGTCATCTTAAAATGAGTTAAGGACACATTAAGCAATGTAGTTCTTTATTCTCTTTGTTTGTGGGAAGAAATGAGAAGATGGTCATAAGTGGAATGTCTTTGATCATCTGTTTCATAACCTGCCAGACTTGGGGCTAAACAACAATGGCATCAATACCTTATTTGCCCAAGAATCTTTCACAATTTTGTAAAATGAACAAAGCATGGCTGTTACATTAAATTAATCGAGTTACCATGTTGTTATGAACACCAAAACCATTGAGATGGTGTGTGTGTGTGTAATGAATATAATCTGTATTGTTTAGCTTTTAATTATTTCATTAGAATGTGGCCATGCTGGGGCACCACTTTAAAGGGTTTAGTGAAGCAAATAAAATTCTTCTATTCCTTTAGTCTTTTACTTGTTTCAGTCATTTGACTGTGACCATACTGGAGCATTACCTTAAAGGAGTCAAAGAAATCAACCCCCAAGACTTATTCTTTATAAGTCTAGTACATATTCTATCAGTCTTTTTTGCTGAACCACTAATTTATGGGAATGTAAACATACCAACATCAGTTGTCAATCGTTGGTAGGGGGATAAATATATACATACATATACACACATACACACACACATGGGCTTCTTTCAGTTTCCATCTACCAAATCCACTTACAAGGCTTTGGTCAGCCCAAGGTTACAGTAGAAGACACTTGCCCAAGGTGTCACGCAGTGGGACTGAATCCAAGACCATGTGGTTGGGAAGCAAGCTTCTTACCACACACCCAAGCCAGCCGATTTTTTTTTCAAGTCTTTTAAATATCTTTTGTTATTGTTGTAGCTGTTGTTATAGTTATTGTCATCATTGTCATCGTCGTTGTCATCATTATCACCACCACCACCACCACCACCACCACCATCATCACCATCATCTAATATTAAAGCGGCAAGTTGGCAAAATGATTAGCAGAAATTTCATCAGCCCGTACATTCTTGAGTTCAAATTCTGCCAAGGTGGATTTTTACCTTTCATCATTTCATGATCAATAAAATGAGGACTAGTCCTGTGCTGGGGTTGATGCAATTGACTTCCTAACCCCTCAAAATTGCTGGCCTTGTAACAAAAATAAGAAAGGATTATTATTATTATTATTACTGTTGTTGTTGTTTTTGGTGGTGGTGGTGGTGCAGTTGTTGTTGTTGTTACTACTTCATGTATGGATGAAATCTTCCAAAACAACAACTTTGATGTAATTTGACTTTGGGGGAACTAAAACAAGAGAAGAAGGGAAAAATCGAAGAAAAAAAAAAAGAAAACAAAGAAAGACAAGAAAAATAATCCAGGGACAAAACGACAACAACAATTAAACATTTGGCTGAAATGAACTTTAGAAGTTAGTTTTGATGTTTGTTATATTTCTGAGAGTCATTAACAGCTGCAGTGAGGTGTAAAACATATAAGAGTGTCTGATCTGATCTGCACTGTGCAGCAGCGAAACTATTGCAGATTTGACGGTCAACCAGCTGAAACAACACCAGGGTGTGGAATATTAAAAGTTGCATCTTGGAGGAGAAGGAAAGTAACGACGACGAGAGAATGGCTTTGAGATGAAGCACCACTTGAACTTAAGGTTAGATGCTGCTTGTTGTTCTTCTCTCTGGAAGCAAACATTCTAGAATTTCCAATTGTAAAAGAATTTCAGAGTGGCCTTAGAGAAGGAATTTGCTTGCTGGTGATGACATGCAAAAGGTTTAAAGAAGTCTAAAGTATAAGATGTAGAGGCGGTCACTGTTCTTTTGGATAGTCATCATCATTTAGTGTCTGTTATTTTTGCTGGTATGGGTTGGATGGTTTGACAGGAGTTGGTAAGTTCAA
The DNA here is from genome assembly GCF_046866305.1 of Octopus bimaculoides. NCBI lineage: Eukaryota > Metazoa > Mollusca > Cephalopoda > Octopoda > Octopodidae > Octopus > Octopus bimaculoides. The sequence goes on from NC_142940.1 coordinate 39,286,720, forward strand.
GGTAAGGTCACACCAGGCTCCATTATCTGTTCTGGCATGGTTTCTATGGCTGCATGTCCTCCCCAATGACAACCACTCCACAAAGTGTACTGTGCTTTTTATGTGGCACCAAGATCAGTGCTTTTTATGTGGTACCAGCACCAGTACTTTTTATGTGGTACCAGCACCAGAACCATTTATGTGGTACCAGCACCTGTGCTTTTTATGTGACAGCAACACTAGTATCAATTCAACTGTGACAGACAGGTCTTCTTGAGTACAGCAGTGTGCCAGATATTTCAGTCTTTATCTATAAACAAGCCAATACCAGTTGTCAAGTAGTGGTGGAGGGGGTGGGGAAAACACAGACACAAAGACACACACACATAGTTATTTACATATATATATATATATATATATATATGATGAGCTTCTTTCAGTTTCCGTCTACCAAATCCACTCACAAGGCATTGGTTGGCTTGAGGCTATGGAAAAAAACACTTGCCCAAGGTGCCACACAACGGGACTGAACCCAAAACCATTTGGTTGGGAAGCAAACTTCTTATCACACAGCCACTATGCATAAAAGGGATAAGTATGTGATGGGTACAAATAGAATGATTTTGGTTGAGTGTCTGCTTTACCAGGAAATAAACAACAACAACAACACCACCACCACCAACAGCAGTAGCACAAATAACAACAATTGTTCTGATAATATTTATTATCAAAAAGGTGCTGAGCTGGCAGAAACATTAACATACTGGGTGAAATGCTCAGCGGTATTTTGTCTGCCGTTACGTTTAGAGTTCGAATTCCGCTGAGGTCGACTTTGCCTTTCATTCTTTCGGGGTCGATAAATTAAGTACCAGTTACATACTGGGGTGGATGTAATCGACTTAATCCCTTTGTCTGTCCTTGTTTGTCCCCTCTATGTTTAGCCCCTTGTGGGCAATAAAGAAATTAGAAACGTTAGCACGCCAGGCAAAATGCTTAGTGGTATTTCATCTGTTTTTCGTTCTGAGTTCAAATTCTGATGAGGTCCACATTGCTTTTCATCCTTTCGGGTTGATAAATTAAGTACCAATTGCATACTGGGTCAATCCAAAAATTTCGGGCTTTGATTCTAGAGTAAAAACAAATATTTGTTATCAAAATAGATTTCTATGAATTAGTTACATTTAAAAATTTTTTAATTTGTTTTATAGTTTAATCGAAGGAGATCAGTTCCCATAACCATTTCTCAGAACCTCCAAGACCATTAGTTCTCAACCATTTTTTTACCTATTGGGCCTCCATGGCCAATCAGTGTATATCAAAAATTCCCATTGAATTTTTATAATTAAATATTATTAGGAACTGAATAAAAAAAATTAATATTTTGTGTTTTGCAGAAGTATAATCAATTTATAGCACAAGAATTTTAACAACAAAATCTTTATATGAACGCCATGGGCCATATGAACTCTGATTGAGTACCTCTGTCATAGATTGTTGGGAAGAAGTGATTTTGAAACAGATACCCTAGCCTCAATGCTTCATCAAAATGGACTGCA
>NC_142940.1:39293254-39363254 GCF_046866305.1 Octopus bimaculoides
TGAGGCTTTCATTACTTCTTACAAATTTTCATCATCATCATCATCATCATCATCATCATTATAGCTATTCTGTACACTCCTCTAAACTTTTCCAATTGTATATATATACATAGACAACATATGCTTCATATTAAGTTGTATTAAAAAAAAGAAATTTAACATTAAACTGAAGGATTAGTTAAACAAATTTTCATGTACAATACACACAGACACATATATTATAATCTCTGCCCTTCTATTATTCTTTTAACTACTCATCAAATGGCTCAAAGCCTCTTCTCTCAATACTACTTGTCCCAGTTCAAGGGACCCTGCTGGTGCTGGTGCCGCCAAAAATGCACTTAGTACTCTCTGGAAAATGGTTGGCATTAAGAAGGGCATTCATCTGCAGAAAACATACCAAAGCAAACAAATGGGCTCTGGTGCAACTCTCCTGCTTACTGGTTCCTGTCAAATCATCCAACCCATGCCAGCATGGAAAAGCGGACGTTAAATGATGATACAGACAGAAACATCTATCAAAACATTTATTAGCTACCTGTTTTTGAATGTTAAGATGTGGCGGAGATATTTGGTTCAATTGATTTTGCACCAAAAATATGAGCAAGAATGGTGTGGTGGCAGCAGCACCGGTGAGAAAGGGGTAGAGGGAAACAACACAAGGGATAGTCTTAATCAGTCTAAATCATTACAACACACACACACACACACACACACACACACACACACACACATGCACACACACCTATATATATTTACATGCACACAGATTCACATATTGACACAATCACACCCACACATGCACAATAATAGACAGACATACTCTGGCACTTATACACATACATATGCACACATGTAACTATCTCTCTCCCCCTCTCTCTCTCTCTCTTTCTCTTTCTCTCTATCCGCCTGTCTGTCCATCCATCCATAGATTTATCCATGTGTCTGTCTGTCCGTCTGTCCATCTGTTCGTTCATCCATCCATCCGTCCATCCATCCATCCATCCATCCATCTGTCTGTCCATCCGTCCATCTGTCTGTCTGTTTGTCTGTCTACCCCCTCTCCCTCTATCTATTTCTCTCTCTCTCTCTCTCTCTCTCTCTCTCTCTATCTATATACATACATATACATATGCTCAAGATACTAACATACAAACACAAAAATATGATTACATGGTGATATGTATGCTCACACACACATACACATTTTCACTTACACACATATATAAATACTCATGCGTACACACAAATGCACATACACAGACACACACTTAAACACATATGGCTACACTCCTTCAAAACAAACACAAATACACACACACACATACTTATACATTGCTAAACACACATGCATATACACATACATACACATATACAAACACAGAAACAAACACATATACACACTCAAACTCATGCACACACACACACACACACACACACACATAAACACACAAACACACAAGCACTCAAAATCACACACATAAATACACACATTTACACATCCTTATTCATACCCAACTACATGCGCATGAATAAACACATGTATACACACACACACATGCTCACACATGCTTACACACACACACACACAGACGCACATACATGCACATACATGCACACATACACCAACACTTTCTCAAACACACATACACACACATGCTCACACACACACGTACACACACAAACGGATGCATACACATGCTCACACACATGCACACACACACACATACACACACACCAACACGTGCTCACATACACACACACACACACACACACACACACAAAGGAGCCATTATTGACTAGCCACAAGCAGGAAACGCTTGACCAGGAGAACTAGTAATTACCTGATTTCCACACAAACAATCCCCTTCTTTCTCTCCTCTTCTACCTCCTCATCAACAGTAAAATCTCCTTAGTTTCTGGTCAAGTGACTTGGTCTGTTTATAGTAGACTAAATGACCATTACTATAGTAGTCAGACCCATTGACCACTGGTTGAAGGGCTTGCACTTAGCAATCTGCTCCAAGACCAATACATCAAAAATGATGAAGAAGAGACTGGTTCATGTATCTTATTGATAATAGTGTTGCTCTGTAAATTCAGGGTGGGGTAGATTTTTGGTTTAAGCACCTCATATAACCCCTCAGAACTTTTTTATTTTTTTGGAATTTTCAGAAAAAATTTGTAAATTCGTCTTCTACATATAGGAATTAATACGATTATGCAAAATATATTTTGAGTGTGATTTAAGGGTGATTTGGCGGTCTAGCTGTTATTTCTAGCATATCTCATGACCACCTGATACCTTCCTCGTTTCTTTGTTGCACTTACTACGATTATGCAAAATATATTTTGAGTGTGATTTAAGGGCGATTTGGCAGTCTAGCTGTTATTTTTAGCACATCTCATGACCACCTGATACCTTCCTTGTTTCTTTGTTGCACTGACATGTATTGATGTTTTTCCAATATTTTTCTCCCATAAGGGCAGTGAGCTGGCAGACTCATTAACACACTGGGCGAAATGCTTAGCAGTATTTTGTCTGTCTTCATGTCCTTGGTTCAAGCACTGCCAAGGTCATTTTTGCCTTTTGTCCTTTCGGGGTCGATGTAATTGACTCGTTCTCTCCCATTAAAATTTCTGGCCTTGTGCTTATAGGAGAAAAGAATATTTTTCTCCCCATAAACACATTTAATAAAATGATGATGCACACAAGGGCGATCAATTGCTGCTACTGCTGCTACTACTACTACTACTACTACTAGAAATGATGATAATAATCGTAATTATTGTTGTTTTGTATTGTTTTTGGTGCTTTTATACACAAGTGGCTGTGTGGCAAGAAGCTTGCTTCCCTACCACATGGTTCTGGGTTCAGTCCCACACTGTGGCACCTTGGGCAAGTGTCTTCTACTATGGCCTCGGGCCAACCATAGCCTTGCGAGTGGATTTGGTAGAGGGAAACTGAAAGAAGCCCGTCGTATATATATATATATATATATATATATATATATATATATTTGTAAGTATTTGTGTGTCTGTATTTGTCCCCACCCCCCATTGCTTGACAACCAATACAGGTGTGTTTATGTCCCTGTAACTTAGCAGTTCGGCAAAATAGATCAATAGAATAAGTATGAGGCTTATAAAGAATAAGTCCTGGGGTCGATTTGTTTGACTGAAGGTGGTGCTCCAGCATGGCCACAGTCAAATGACTGAAGCAAGTAAAATAATATAAAAAAGAATACACACAATCACACACACACACACTTAGATACTCACACACATGTACACACGCATAAACACATAGTCACTCATAATTGCAAACGTAAATACACACACACATTCAATCATACACAACTACATGCACTTGCATACACACACACACACAGATACACACACACACACAAACATACACATACACACAAACAGACGCACACAAACACGCACACACAAACACATACACACACAGAAATATACACATGCACACAAACGCACACACACACATACTCACACACAGACACACGCACACACACACACACACACACACACACACATACCCAGAGAAGGATTACCATTGGTTAGCTTTAAAGTTTATGGTAGCGTTAAGCTAATGACAAATATATAAATAAATGAAAACAGTCTCTTGTGGTAATAAGCACTCTGTAATGATCAGCTGTAAGGAATTATTCCAGCAAAGAGCTTCTAATGCCACTGTCCATCATCATCATCATAGCATTCTTAGATAGACAATTAAAGAGACACAAATGTGTATGTATGTGCAAGGTGGCAAACTCGCAGAAACGTTAGCATGCTAGGCGAAATGCTTAGCGATATTTCGTCTGCCACTACGTTCTGAGTTCAAATTCCACCGAGGTCAACTTTGCCTTTCATTCTTTCGGGGTCGATTAAATAAGTACTAGTTACGCACTGGAGTTGATATAATCGACCTTAATAATAATAATGATAATAATAATAATAATAATAATAATAATAATAATAATAATCAGAGAGAGCAAACCTCCACCAAAGCAACACCAATGTCCTCTCAATGATTAACCAGAGATGATTTTTAAAATGAGAATATCTGAAATATACTCGACTGTTCTCACAAACGAGAATACTAAAAATGAAACCGACTGCTCTCAAAAATTAAGTAAAAAACGCTAGAAAAATAATCCAGAATCCTTGTCCAGTACTGGATCAATCCAAAAATCTAGTCTGTTCATACCAATCACAAGGCCAAACATCTCTGAAAGTTTCATCCAAATCCATCCAGTGGTTCTTGAGATATCTTGTCCACAGACAAACAAACATACAAACGAACAAACATGACTGAAAACAATACCTCCGCCTTTGCTAAGGTGGAGGTAATGATAATAATGATAATAATAATAATAATAATACTAATAATAATAATAATAATTAATAATAATAATAATGATAATTAATAATAATAATAATAATAATAATAATAATAATAACAGCAACAATAACAATAATAATAATAATCCTTTCTACTGAAGGCACAAGGCCTTGCAATTTTGGGGGAGGGGACTAGTAGATTACATTATTATTACATTGACCCCAGTACACAACTGGTACTTAATATATCCATCCCGAAAGGATGAAAGACAAAGTTGACCTTGGCAGGATTTGAACTCAGAATGTAGCGACGGACGAAATACCACTAAGCATTTCATCCAGCATGCTAACGAATCAGCCAGCTTGCTGGCTTTATAATAATAATAATGATAATAATAATAAAGGAAAGAACATGCATGATAATCGACATAGCATATCCTGGTGATAACAGGATGAAAGAGAAAATTGTTGCTGCTTTGATTACAATCATAGCAGCAACAACAGTGCGTAAGCCAAAAACGCTACCCCACTCTCACCAAAATAGCCAGCTTGGGTGCACTGCCCTCTCTGTTTTAGATACATTAGTGGATAGAAGAATTTTCCAAAGTTAGCAGAAAATCTCTAAATTGAAATCCCACATTTATTTTAAGAGATGAAAGAAATTGTAATCTATGACATATTAGGTTGTTTGGAAAATAATGGTTGATTTTAAAAATAAGCTCTATATTCTTGAAAAACTGAAATTATACAAAGGTCTGGGTGCTGGCCCTCATGTTGGTGGCACTTAAAAGCACCCACTACACACTCAGAGTGGTTAGCATTAGGAAGGGCATCCGGCTGTAGAAACTCTGCCAGATCAGACTAGAGCTTGGTGCAGCCTTCTGGCTTACCAGTCCTCAGTCAAATCGTCCACCCCATGCTAGCATGGAAAGCGGACAATAAAAAATGATGATGATGATGATCCTTTGGCAGCTATGCATTTCTTCCATTGATTAACAAGGTTATTTATGCCTCTTTGATAAAAATCTAACAGTTTTGATGCCAAGAAATCCTTGAATTTAGTTTCAACTTCAGTTTGAGAATTGAAGGTTTTTTTGCCTTAAAAAAGTGTCTAGATGCTTGAAAAAATGGTTGTCAGTGGGTGAAAGATCAGAAGAATATGGAAGATATGGTAAAGTCTTGTATCCCAAGTGTGTGAGCTTCTGCAGTGTCATCCTAAAGACATGCAGTTGAGCATTGTTGTGGAGCAGAATTGAACCTTGTTGATTCACAAGTACAGCTCTCGTCTTGCTCAAGTCAACAGGCATTTCTTCCAGTTGCTTACGGTAAACTTCTGATGTAATGCTCTTGTTAGGTTCCGGAAAGCTGTATTGTTTTCAAATGTTAATCATCAAGGGCGGATGGATGTCCTCAACCTTCTTGATCTCCAAGGCTCTCATCCCTTCTATGGAATCTCTCAAACCACTGTTGTACTGTCGTCACCCCATGCTCTGTTGATATTAGTGGCTGTTTGGAAAGCATTATGTCCAAACTTGAATTCATGTAAAAAAAAAGTAAATGCATTTTTTCTTCTTTCATGTTTGAAATTAAGGATTTCTACACTTCAAAATTATATTCTGAAAGAAATCAATAAAAATTTATTAAAGAGTACACATCAATTATTAAGCATGTAAAATATTGTCGAAAACACTTAAAAAAAAACATCTTAAATTGAATTTGAAAAAATATTTTTAAAAATTGGGCAGTATTTTCCGAACAACCTAACACATGAAAGCTTTGTCTTTTTGCTGATCGTCCTGCTACAAATGTATCAGAAAATAAACACTACCCAATTTGAGGACAGTGAGTGAATTCTTCTAGGTTTTATCAGCCATATTTCTTACCTGTGTGGTGGGTGAAATTTGGTTTGTGACAGGATGGTTTCAGCAATTTTCTCAGTTGTTTTAATGAGTCACTGGTGAAGTACATTGCTGAATATAAACGGTGTAAAACTGATGATTTGAAGTGGCTAAAGGCTTGTAGTGAGGATTCGACTGAGTTTCAGAGCATCTTGTTCAGATCCTTGGTTTTGAACTCCAGACTAACTCATTTTTGCCCGCCGAGTGGACTGGAACAATGGGAAATAAAGTGTCTTGCTCAGGGACACAACACCTCACATGTAGTATATGTGTTTGGATGTGTGTGTGTGTGTGTGTGCATGTGTGTTTGTGTCCCCTTGTGTTGAGAGTACATGATATTCATAAAGCAAACATCACTGTCATATAAACGATATCCTTCATTTCCAATCTTCCATAAAAAGATATCCAGTTATGAGGAAATATTACCTTGCTTGAAAACAAATAAAGGTTGGTGACAGGAAGGGAATCCAGCTGTAGAAAATCTAATGAATGCTGGTGATAAGATGGGCTACTGGCTGTGAAAAAACCTGCCTCAGTGAATTCCATATTCCACCCTTCTCATGCAAGTATGCAACAGTGGACGTTAAAAAATAATGATAATGGTGATTATAGTTTAGTATATGGTGGATAAAAAAGCCAGAAATTTGTTGGTTTTTTAAAACAAACAAAGAAATTTCTGTGAATCAAAATATTCCAAAAATTTTAATTACAGTCAAATTTTATTTGAATCTAAACAATTCCTCACACTTTTACATTTCTAAGCTGTCTTACAACTTTTAGATAGCTCATATATCAATGAAACAAAACAAAAAACTTTAACACCTTTACTGATATATAGAACAGGTATAGCCACAAAATTTTGATGGTCATCTTGGAATCTTACTCAGATCTTCTACAGTTCTTCAATTCTCTTGAACTAAACACTTTTATTTGAAAGCTCTATTCTTTTATTCTTTTATTCTTTTATTCTTTTACTTGTTTCAGTCATTTGACTGCAGCCATGCTGGGGCACCACCTTAAAGAGATTTTAATTGAAGAAATCAACCTCAGGACTTATTCTTTGTAAGCCTAGTACTTAATCTATCAGTGTCTTTTGCTGAACCACTAAGTTACAGGAATGTAAGCATACCAACATTGGTTGTGAAGCGATGGTGGAGGACAAACACAGACACAAAGTCACACACACACACAAACACATACATATACATATATGATGGGCTTCTTTTAGTTTCTGTCTGCCAATTCCACTCACAAGGCTTTGGTTGGTCTGAGGTTATAGTAGAGGACACTTGCCCAAGGTGTCACGCAGTGTGATTGAACCTGGAACCATGTGGTTAGAAAGCAAGCATCTAATCACACAGCCAGTGCTTAAGGACCATTATAAAGACTCTTTTGAATGAGGAATACTGTTTGATTCTTAGGAAAACAGTCAAGAAAAAGCAATTGAAGGAAATATTTTGCTGACTCTTGTTCCATACCAAAATAATTGATAGGAAGAACATAAAGCAATCACTATTGAAAGTATGGCTGTCATACTGATGTATGCAAATATTAAGTTTCTAGAGAGAAAGAAGGGGTGAGGGAAAGAGAGAGTGAGAGAGATAGAAGGAGAGAGTAGGAATGGAAGAAAGAGAGAGAGAGAGGAAAATAGGGAAGAGAGTTGGTGGGGTTTACAGAAGGTCAGAGGAAAAATGAGGGATTTATGGGAGGAGAATAAGAAGTAGAAATATTATAGCTTAAATACAAAGAGAAATAGAATGAGAAAGAGGAGAAGGGGAAGAGGGAGAGAAGGGGAGAGAGATGGAGAAAGAGATAGTAGAAGAGGAAAGAGTGGTACGTGAGTGAGGGAAAGACACTAGCTTTGAGTAATAAAATACTCATTTAATTGGTAGTAATAGGAACAATAAGTTGTTTTATTGCTACCAGAGACATTTAATAATACTCTTTTACTTGTTTCAGTCATTTGACTGCGGCCATGCTGGAGCACCGCCTTTATAGTCAAGCAAATCGACCCCAGAGCTTATTCTTTGTAAGCCTAGTACTTATTCTATCGGCCCCCTTTTATCGAACCGCTAAGTTACGGGGATGTAAACATACCAGCATCGGTTGTCAAGCGATGCTGGGGGGACAAACAGACACACAAACATATACACACATATACATATACATATATATATATATATATATAGAGAGAGAGAGAGAGATGCAGTTTGGGTTCGTGCCAGGTAAAAGCACTACTGATGCCTTATTTCTAGTGAGACAGTTGCAGGAGAAATACCTAGCTAAGGATAAACCTCTGTACCTGGCTTTCGTTGACATGGAGAAAGCCTTTGACAGGGTCCCCCGATCCCTTATCTGGTGGTCAATGAGGAAACTTGGGATAGAAGAATGGTTAGTGAGAGCTGTGCGAGCCATGTACAGAGATGCTGCCAGTAAGGTGAGGGTTGGAAATGAGTACAGCAATGAATTCCAGGTAGAGGTAGGGGTCCACCAAGGTTCCGTCCTCAGCCCCCTATTATTTACCATAGTCCTCCAGGCAATCACAGAGGAGTTCAAGACAGGTTGCCCCTGGGAGCTCCTCTATGCTGATGACCTTGCCCTAATTGCGGAGTCACTATCAGAACTAGAGGAGAAGTTTCAGGTGTGGAAGCAAGGTCTAGAATTGAAGGGCCTTAGAGTCAACCTAGCTAAAACCAAAATCCTAATAAGTAGGAAGGTAGATAAAACACAAACCCCTTCAGGTAGATGGCCCTGCTCAGTATGTAGAAAAGGAGTAGGTAGTAACTCTATAAGATGTACCCGGTGCAAGCTATGGACACATAAGAGGTGCAGCAACATCAAAGGCAGGTTAACTAGCAAGTTAGTTTTTGTCTGTGGCAGATGTTCAGGTGCAATAAAGACTGCAAACAAACAGGAAACAACTTCTATCTCATTCCAGGGTGAAAAACTAGAGGTAGTCGATAGCTTCCGCTATCTGGGCGACCAAGTTAGTAGTGGGGGTGGGTGCGCTGAAAGTGTAGCTGCTAGAATAAGAATAGCCTGGGCAAAGTTTAGAGAGCTCTTACCCCTGCTGGCGACAAAGGGACTCTCACTCAGAGTAAAAGGCAGACTGTATGACGCATGCGTACGAACAACCATGCTACATGGCAGTGAAACATGGGCTGTAACTGCTGAGGACATCCGTAAGCTCGCAAGGAATGAAGCCAGTATGCTCCGTTGGATGTGTAATGTCAATGTGAATACCCGTCAGAGTGTAAGTATCTTGAGAGAAAAGCTGAACATTAGAAGCATCAGTTGTGGCGTGCAAGATAGACGATTGCGCTGGTATGGACATGTGGTGAGAATGGAGGAGGATAGCTGCGTGAAAAAGTGCCACACCCTAACAGTTGAGGGAACCCGTGGAAGAGGTAGGCCCAGGAAGACCTGGGCTGAGGTGGTGAGGCAAGACCTTCGTACATTGGGCCTCACCGAGGCGATGACTACGGACCGAGACCTTTGGAAATGGGCTGTGCGTGAGAAGACCCGGCAAGCCAAGTAAGATCGTTGCCAGTGCCCCTGGACTGGTTCTTGTGTGGGTGGCACATGAGATGCACCATTTTGAGCGTGGCCGTTGCCAGTACCACCTGACTGGCTCCTGTAGGATTTTCGAGCGAGATCGTTGCCAGTGCCCCTGGACTGGCTTGTGCGGGTGGCACATAAAAGACACCATTTCGAGCGTGGCCGTTTTCGTGCGGGTGACACGTAAAAGCACCCACTACACTCTCTGAGTGGTTGGCGTTAGGAAGGGCATCCAGCTGTAGAAACTCTGCCAAATCAGACTGGAGCCTGGTGTTGCCATCCGGTTTCACCAGTCCTCAGTCAAATCGTCCAACCCATGCTAGCATGGAAAGCGGACGTTAAACGATGATGATGATGATATATATATATATATATATATATATATATATATATATATATATACGTATACAACGGGCTTCTTCCAGTTTCCATCTACCAAATCCACTCACAAGGCTTTGGTCGGCCTGAGGCTATAGTAGAAGACACTTGCCACTTGCCCAAGGTGCCACACAGTGGAACTGAACACGGAACCATGTGGTTGGTAAGCAAGCTAGTTACCACACAGCCACTCCTGCGCCTATAGTAAATTTATTTTTGCAACTTCTTTATAATTATTACGATTATTATAATTATTATTATTATTATTATTATTATTATTATTATTATTATTATTACTAATGTTATTATTACTATTATTATTTATTTTTTGTGGTTTAAACGATTTAACTGAAAAGCAAATAAATATTAAACAAAAAAATATAAGCCATGCATGTTGTAAAACAGAATTTAAAAAACGAAAAGGAATAAAGCGTAAAACTTTGCTTGTATTACATGTTAACTTCATGAAATTACTTATGTAGGGGCCTTAGTAAAGGTTTAACATTAATGTTCGTTAAAAAAGTTAACATTATAGCAATGTGATTAAGAATTACTCCATGCTGTATTATTGTCAATTTGTTCAAAACCTGGCAAAATTAATCTGGCTAAGCATACACAATTCTCAGAAATAGAAAAAAAAAAAAAAAAAAAGCCTGGTCAATTTTGCTTATTAACAGCTTAATTAATGAATAAACAACAACAACAACAATAATAATAGTTTCTGTGTCATGTTATTGCAATTCTTGATTCATCCACATCATTGAATTACTCAAACACTTTCACCAGAGACAATAATCTCGAATCTCTCTCTTTTCACTCATTTTATCCTCTTCCTTCCTTTCTCTCTCTCTCTCTCTCTCTCTCTATCTCTCTCTCTCTCTCTCTCTGCGTATATGTTCATGTGTTCATATGTGCATATATACATGTGTATACATATATACATATACATACGTACATATATGTATGTACCTGCGTCTCTCATTTTCTGATTTCATCCCCTTTCTTTCTCTCTCTCTCTCCTGTCTCTCTCTCTCCTGTCTCTCTCTCTCCTGTCTCTCTCTCTCCTGTCTCTCTCTCTCCTGTCTCTCTCTCTCCTGTCTCTCTCTCTCTCCTGTCTCTCTCTCTCCTGTCTCTCTCTCTCCTGTCTCTCTCTCTCCTGTCTCTCTCTCTCCTGTCTGTCTCTCTCCTGTCTCTCTCTCCTCCACTCCCCCCTCTCTTTCCAATTCTTTCTAATCCAAATTTTTCACTCACACCCTCCCGCCCCACTGCAGAAAAAAAAAAACTAAATAGATAAAAACAGAATTACAAGACTATACTAAATTCTTAGTATAGTTTTAAATTAGATTTTGTGTAGAAAGTATTTAAAGAAATTACAAGAGTCGATGTGTCACAACTAACACATACCCACAACTAAGTGATGTACATACACATAATTGAATGTAATACATATGCACACACAATTGAATGTAACACACACACATACACAAAGCCAGATGTAACTCATAGAACATCAGTGGAAATATGTACACACAGCCAATACAATGAGGAAGCCTCTAAATAGTGTTTTACCTGCTAGAAATAGCAGCTAAGTTTTCTCCTTCGGATCAAATCATACTAGCTTCATAAGATTCATTAGATAATGTAGCTATTGATACAGTATATCTGAATAAAAGATGGCATAGTGGAAGATGGAAGATCTTTAACTATAGTTCAGCTGTTTGAGGTCAAATAATTAGGAGCCTTTCGTTTTAATTGGTCAATTCATTTAAATACTTGACTGTGACCTGCTGAATGATTGTTTGTCATTCATTAATATCTTGCTGTTATCTGAGCATTACAACATCATCTGAAGGTAACTATCCTGTTAGCAAATTTGGCTAAGTTTTCATTATAAATCGATTTAGATGTCTTTATCTAAGCATTATCGCATTTTATCTACTGAGCAAGACTTTATTCTTTTCTTTTTTTTATCTCTTGCTTGGCAATATTATATTCTACCATGAGGAATTCTGGGCACTTCTCAAAAATATCCAAATAGAAAGTGGCACTGTCTTTTATTACCCAGCTAATATTCATAATTTTCTTCTTTAAGCTCCAAACATTCCTTGATAAGCATATATGATTTGCTTTATGTATGTTGCAGATGCTTGCGTAGTATACTTAATATTAGATGGCCCGAACGCATAGAAATATGGAGCTATGGCAAAGAACAAATCAAGTTTTATTAGGGAGAAAATATTTAAGAAAAAGTGGAAGTGGATTGGTAGCACAATTAGAAAAGACACACCAAATGTAACGAAAAGTGCTTTACAGTGGAATCCGGATAGATATACAAAGAAAGGCAGGCCTAAGAACTCATGGTGTAGATCAACACAAAAGGAACTAGAGAAAGGGGGACATTCATGGCAGAGTATAAGTACAGAAGTGAAAAATTATGCGACTTGGAATTCAATTATAAGTGGCCTATAATCCGCATTGGAGGGTTAAAGTCAAGAAAAAAAATGTTGCAGAATGAGTGTGTATGAGGTATGTATCTATCTTTAAATAATCAAAAAAGTCAGTCTTAGATATATATTGCACAACTTACTATTACAGATACCAATACCTGAATGAAATTTTCATGCTGTACGTACGGATATATTTTGATTAATTTTTCTTCTCAAGTATGTGATGCTTTTTACTGTATAATCAGTTGTTTACCAGTTTTGAATAAGTTGAGCATTATATTTGATATCCAAATAACTTACTAGTATAAAAACTAATAAAGAAAATTTTTTCTACAGATGGGTGAGGGTGTAAGATGTCTACTTCATAATTACATGGATTTAAGATTTCTCTTACTGTGTTGCATCTTAATCAAGTACCACCACCACCACCACCACCACCACCACCACCATCATCATCATCATCATCATCAAAATCATTGTCATTGTCATCATGATCATCATGATCATCTTCATCACCACCACCACCACCACCACCACCACCACCACCGCCACCACCACCACCACCACCACCACCACAATCATCAGTCACCATTACCATCACTTTCATCATGATTATCATTATCCTCATTATCGTTACTCTATATCTGCGTATCCATGCTGGATTGGGGGGTTTGATGAGTATTTTTGAAATAGAGTTTTTACAGTCGCATTCCCTGTTTATCACGAACCCTTTCTGTTCCCTTACAACACATTTAAGCATGCAATGTAGTGATTCTAAAACTCCAGTAATTATATACTCAGCACAGTACACAAAAAACTAGATATCATATTTACTTGTGTATTAGTCACACTCTTCTGATTTAGAATGAAATCTAAGTAGAAAATTTTTCCCTTTCATATTCAAACTTTGTCCTTTTGTATATAAGTCAAACTCCAGATTTTTTTCTGTTAAATTCAAGCATAAAATAGTGTGACTTATGCCTGGTTCTTTGTGGGTTATGTTGACGAGTGTTCCAGTTCATTTGATTGATGGAACAACCTGTTCTTGAAATTAACATGCAAGTGGTGGAGCACTCCACGGACATGTATACCCTTAACATAGTTCTCAGAGAGACTCCGTGTGACAAGCCTGGTTCTTTGAAATACAGGTACTACTCTTTTTTGCCAGCTAAGTAGACTGGGGCAATGGGAAATAAAGTGTCTTGCTCAAGAAAACAATGTGCCACCAGGAATTGAACTCATGATCATACGATCACTAGGCGAATACACTAATGACTAGGCCATGCAGCTTCTCAGTGATCCTTATACAAGAGTAAATATGATATATATATATATATATATATATGTGTGTGTGTGTGTGTGTGTGTGTGTGTGTGTGTGTGTGTGTGTGTGTATATGTTTGTATGTCTGTGTTTGTCCCCCCAACATTGCTTCTCAACCGATGCTGGTGTGCTTATGACCCCGTAACTTAGTGGTTCGGCAAAAGATATTGATTAAATAAGTACTAGGCTTACAAAGAATAGGTCCTGGGGTCGATTTGCTCAACTCAAGGCAGTGCTCCAGCATGGCTGCAGTCAAATGACTGAAACAAGAAAAAACAAATATATATATATATAAATGCATGCTAATATATGACCTATCTTGGAGTCCTTGTTCGCATAATCATTGAACCTGGAGCTTAACTATGGTCTATCCATAGCACTTACTCAGCATTACCTGACACCTTTGGGTCTTATTGACACCATTACCTCTCATAACCTACATGTGTGTGTGTGTGTGTGTGTGTGTGTGTGTGTGTGTGTGTGTGTGTGTGTGTGTGTGTGTGTGTGTGTGTGTGCATGTGTGTGTTTATGTTTGCTGGTGAGAACTTTGACTTAGCAGTCTGAAAATCAGATATCAATCAAATAAATACCTTCGAGGAATATCTATTAAGATCAATAGGATCAAGCATAACCCTAAAGGGCAGTTTCCCAGCATGAAACCAATAAAGAATAGAAAAAAAAAAAAAAAAAAAAGAAACAACACCAGAATTTCTGCTGATGAAACAGAAAATGGAAATATGTCATAAGCTTTTAAAAAGCCAACCAAGGAATGAAGAAATGCTATGAGACCATTTTTCTTGGAGTCTCAAAACAAAACCAAAAAAAAAAAAAAAAAAATCAAAACAAAAAATATGTTGAATTAATCACACATGTTTTCAATTTAAAGCCAATAATCTATAGAATTTAAAAGTTGACATTTAGAATTAAAGACTGTAATAATTACCAAAAATACACAGCATCTGCTGAAGCGGTAATTACCATGTTCATTAAAACATCACATGGTATATTCTAAGATTCCACTAGCACGGTATCAGCTCGTAAACTCTCTCTCGTTTAAATCAAAGATTAATAACTTTTCGATGATTTCTTCTTTTTCTTTCTTTTTTTTTTGCTTAGCATTTTTTCTCTCTGTCTTTCTTTCTCTCATTCTCTACCTCTCTCTCTCTCTCTCTCTGTCCTTTTCCAATGAAAGAAGATACATTTTTCTAGACTGCTAAATATATGTACATTATTATAGTTGTTATAATAATAATAATAATAATAATAATAATAATAATAATATAGATTCTTCTTCTTCTTCTTCTTCTTCTTCTTCTTCTTCTTCTTCTTCTTCTTCTTCTTCTTCTTCTTCTTCTTCTTCTTCTTCTTCTTCTTCTTCTTCTTCTTCTCCTTCTCCTCATTATTATTATTATTAATATTATTATTAACGGTCTTCTTAATATTGGTAGTAGTGTTGGTGTATTCTCACCATTAATTAGATTCCTGATAATGAAAATGAATAGAAACTCATTTATAGTTCTTAGCTATGGTATCTATATTCTAAATAATTAAATTAAAAACAACTGGGAATGTTTTTGTATTTATTTATGTTTTTGTTGAGGTTTTTTTTTTCGTAGTTTTGGAATGTTTTTCTCTTTCTTTGCTTACAATACTCAGTTAACATGTACTCACTTCGTTAAATGCTTGTGTTTTTTATTTGCATCAGATTATAGATGTAAAAATGATATTTAAGTACACAGACACACACAGGCACATGCACAGACACACATACACACACACATATATGAATATAAAGATATATATATATATTTCTAGAGTACGTTCTGTCTTATCTTCGAAACGTCTAGATAGAATAGAGACAGCTGATGAAGGGATATTCCAAGTGGCTTTCCGTTTTCCTATGTGTTCGTTCCGTTGTCTGTAGTTTATTGTTCTAACGTCCTGTACCCTGATATGCATGTATATACACATGTAGATGTAAGTATGTACATATATGTGTGTATACATGTATATATATTCTTTGTATTATTATATATATATATATATATATATATATGTATACAAATATAAAGATATATATGTGTGTATATATACATAGAGAGAGAGCGAGATAGAAAAAGATATATATATATATATATATATATATACATATATTCTTTTTTTATTCTTCTATTTGTTTCAGTCATTTGACTGCAGCCATGCTGGAGCACTGCCTTTTGTTGAACAAATCGATCCAGGACTTATTCTTTGTAAGACTAGTACTTATTCTACTCACAAGGTTGATCTGAGGCTATAGTAGAAGACATTTGCCCAAGGTGCCATGCAGTAGGACTGAACCCAGAACCCTGTGGTTGGGAAGCAAACTTCTTACCACATAGCCATACAAGTTTATATATAATATACATACATATATATATATCATCATCATCACCATTTAACATCTGTTGTCCATGCTGGCATGGGGTGGATGGTTTGACCAGGGCTGGTAAGCTGGAAGGCTGCACCAGACTCTAGTCTGATTTGGCATGGTTTTCTACATCTGGATGCCCTTCCTCACGCCAACTATTCCAAGAGTGCAATGGGTACTTTTACGTGCCACCAGCATGGGTGCCATTTGTGTGCCACTATGACTATGATTTTACTTAGCTTGATGGGTTTTCATACACACACACACACACACACACAGACATGCACACATACTCTTATGGAAGCGTGGCTGTGTGGTTTAGGAATTTGCTTTCCAACTACATGACTTTGTGTTCAATCCCAGCGAAGCATGTTGGGCTTCTAATATAGTTCTGGGCAGTAAAAGTCTTGTGAATGTACTTGGCAGACAGAAACTAAAAGAAGCCTGTGATTTAGCTATATAAGTACATGTGTGTGTGTGGTTGTGAGATTATTGTAAATCCACATCATTCATTATTGATATGCTGCAAAGACATATCTAGCTATGTGGGAAATAATATCTTGCTTGATAATGGTTGGTGACAGGGAAGGCAGCTGGTAAGACAAAATCTACCTTAATAATCTCCCTGTGATGCATGCATCAAAATTGTACATTGAAACAATAAAACAATGATGATGATGCTTGTGTGTATGTATGTGTGTGTATATATATATGTATATATATATATATATATATATATATATATATATATATATATATATATATATATATATATATATATACACACACACATATAAACATATGAATATATATATGCATATGTACATATGTATATGTTCATATATTTATACATGTGTGTATGTGTGTATTCATATTCATACATAGATAGATAATTAGATAGATAGATAAAGAGATAGATATACATATATATATAGATGTACTATCAGCATAATCTTTTAACATCTGCCTTCCATGCTAGTATGATATATACACACACACACACACACACACACACACACATATATATATATATATATATATATATATATATATATGTGTGTGTGTGTGTGTGTGTGTGTGGCATTATAAATCTTTCGTTCAGGAAGTTGCGGATTAGTTTGTAGCTAGAAGATGATCATTTTAATAAAATCTTTTTTGTTGGTCATTTTGTTATCTACAAATAAAAATTGTGATCTTATCTGAAGTATACTATGTTTTTCTCTTCAACTTACCCAGGTGCATACAGCCCACCAGTTTATCTGGTTTGTTTGGTGAAGGCATGTGGCTTAGTGGTTAGGATATTCGGCCCGCGATAATAAGGTCATGAGTTCAATTCCTGGTGGTGCATTGTGTCCGTGAGCAAAACACTTTATTTCATGTTGCTCCAGTCCACTCAGCTGGCAAAACACGAGTAGTGCCTGTATTTGTTTCAAAGGGTCAGCCTTGTCACATTCTGTGTCATGCTCTGTGGAGTGCTCAGCCACTTACACATTAATTTCATGAGCAAGCTGCTCTGTTGCTCAGAGCAACTGGAACCCTTGTTGCCATAACCGATGGAGTGCCAGTTTATCTGATTTGTGTGTATATGTATGTTTATCATAGAAAGATCCATTGATATCTACTTTTTTGTTGTAAAATAGAAAATTAAACGAAAATTATACATAGCCAATTTTCATTATATTATTTATAAACTAAATTAAAAATTTCCTGAAGTTATATAGAAGCAGCATTTGTGTATCCATTTGTTTTATTCCAGTTATCTCCTCCTCCCATTAACAGTTGCTGAATTCTGCTCCTAGAAATTCTGTTGTTTTTTTTCTGTTATATATTCACTTTGAAGTCTGTCTGTTCACAATTTTATCAAAAATTATAAAGAAAATGTCAATAAAATCACATATTCTTCAACTGAATATTTTAAAACATTTATTATGATTTACTCACTCTCTATGTGTTAAAATTAAATTCTAAAACAACAGTTTCAAGAAACTTAGATGTCCTCCATTTTCTTTTGATTTCTGAAATTAATCCAACCTTAATTTCATTACCAAAGTCAGAATTGTTTACACTCTCAGAATTTGGTACATTCTCTTCAAAATCCTGTTAACATTTGTTGCATATTTTTATGGAAACATTATTTCCTTAGAGTCACTATTATAAAATTTTAAGTTAATATTTTCTTTTAAATGTTGATAAAATTTACATTCACTTTACATTATTTATTGATGTCCACCATGCGTGTATGTGTTCATGTATGTCTCTTCTGTTATTTAATTATTATAAATCCCCCACTGAGGAGGGAGCCAGTTTCCAACAAAGATACAAGGCTCCATCTTTGGGTGGTAGTTAACACAGACAAATTCCCATTTGGAACTTGAGAAAAGTCTTGCATATTTTTACTGTTCCAGTGTATGTATGTATGTATGTATGTGTGTGTGTGTGTATGTATGTATGTGTGCATGTATGTATGCATTTATGTATGCATGTATGTATGTATGTATTTATGTATGTATATGAGGTGAGTTTTTTGTAAATTTCTTCCCCAAAACAAAATGGTATCACTTCTGCACTTGATTTATTTGCCAGATTTAGCACTTGTGGACGTCCATCTCTTCCCCAAGATGAAAATACAGCACAAAGTTCACCATTTTAACACCGTTGTCAAGCTCCAGGGTCAATCACAGAAGGTTCTCGACTTGCTTACAGAAAATGGCTTCCAGGTTAGATTCCAAAAGTGACAGGAATGCTGGGACTGGTGTATTGCTAAGCACGGTGACTATTTTGAAGGAGATGATGATAAAACCTAGGTAAATAAGCTACTTTTTTTTACTAAACATGACTAATCCAGTAATCTTTTGATACCACCTCATATACATCTGTGTGTGAAAGCTTGTCTTTTCTTGTGTCCCACCATGGCATGATGGTTGTGTGTGTCACTGGCTTACAAATGGTATCATTTGTTTTCACTATTCCGTGAAAACATGTCCGGCCAATGAGAAATATTACTTTACCTGGAAACAGGTGAGGGTTGGTGACAGGAAGGAGATCACCCTGCATCATTGAATTCCATTCAAGACATGCAACCATGGAAAATCAGACATTAAAAGCATTAATGATGATGATGATGATGATGATGATATATATATATATATATGGGAAATTTGATTTAGTTTTGTTAAATTGAATTTTCCCCTGTAAGTTTTGGATTTTATTCCCATTTATTATTATTATTATTATTATTATTATTATTATTATTATTATTATTATTATTATTATATATATATATATATGCATGGATCAAAATGGAAATTTAAATGAGAGAACAGCTGAGGAAAGTCTATTGTAATTACTGGAAGGTGGGATGTGATTGGTCAAGAAAGGTCATGTGGTATCACAGTTTGATGTTGGTATTTGGAAAATACTGCATGGTGAACAAGAAATATACATATATATATATATATTTCTTACTTTTACTTGTTTCAGTCATTAGACTGTGGCCATGCTGGGGCTCTACCTTGAATTTTTAGTCAAATGAATCGACCCCAGGATTTAATTTTAAGCTTCATGCTCATTGTATTGGTCTCTTTTGCCAAACCACTAAATTACAAGGATGCAAACACACATCAACACCAATTGTCAAGCGATGGTAGTGGGGACAAATCCAGACACAAAGACACACACACACATACGATGGGCTTCTTTCAGTTTCTGTCTGCCAAATCCACTCTTATGGCTTTGGGTGGCCTAAGGCTATAGTAGATGATACTTTACTCAAGGTTCTATGCAGTAGGACTAAACCCAGGACCATGTGGTTGGGAAGCAAGCTTCTTACTACATAGCCACACCTGTGCTTATATATAGGTATCTTTGACCTGAGGAGTGGCCAGCGTAGCATCCCTCATTTTTGTAATTACTACTTTTGAGATTCTGCTAGCTAGGAAACATGTAGCCTGAATTTTATCAGTTTCATTCCCTAAATTTGGATATGTGTGTGTGTGTGTGTGTGTGTGTGATATTTTATATTGGTTGAGTTTTGCCTTTGGGGACACAAAGTCTTTAGGTAAAGCTCTGGGTACCAAAATACAGACTTGACCAAAATGAAATGTATACTGTTAATCTCTAGGATGGTATTGAGCATTCGCCTTTCCAACAGTCAACAGTAAACGGATATATAGATCTGTGTTTGTGTGTGTGTGTGTGTGTGTGTGTGTGTGTGTGTGTGTGTGCTTGTGTGTGTTTGTGAGTATAATTGTGCATATATGTGTGTGTTTGTATATGTGTGTGTGTACATTTCTATATGCACGTGCATTTGTGTGTGTGTGTGTGTGTGTGTGTGTGTGTGTGTGTGTCCATGTAGAAAGACATTTTAACTGAGTCAGGATATAAAGCCAATTATGAAATATGATGAGAGAAGATCAGAAGATGTAGACGTGACTTTATTCTCCCTCTTCCTGAGGAAAATATTGGAAAAAAAAAAAAAATAATAAAGAAAGGAAAAAAAAAAAGAAAAACCAAGAAAGCAAAGCAAGAAAAACCATAAACAAAAACAAACTAAAAAAAACAACACGTGTATAGAGAAGAAATTTTAATAAGCGAGCGAGCCATTAAGGTGTAGTATTTCAATATTTCCTTTTTCTCTTTGCTTCTAAATAGGATTTCAGGCTGTAATTGTTGAGGATTATTGAATATTATAAGGTTATTTTGTTGTCATTTAGAGACAGTGTTTATGGTTAATGACACACGCCATCACATGACACCAGAATCATCATCATCGTCGTCGTTGTTGTCATCGTCATCATCATCGTCATCATCGGTGTCATATCATCGTCATCATCATCATCATCATTATCATTATTAGAGTCATCCTCTGCCACCACCACCACCACCACCACCACCACTACAACCACCACCAACACTACCACTACCACCACCAACACCACCAATACCACCACCACCATTACACCACCACCATTAGCACCATTTCCACCATCACCATCATCATCACCGTTTCTACCACCATTACCACCACCACCACCACTGCTAACACAATCAGAAAGACACACAATATATATATATATATATATATATACAGTGGGCTTCTTTCAGTTTCCATCTACCAAATTCACACACAAGGCTTTGATCAGCTTGAAGCTATGGTAGAAAACACTTGCTCAAGGGGCCATGTAGTGGGAATGAACCTGAAACCATGTGGTTAGAAAGCAAAATTCTTACCTCACAGCCATACCTGCACCAACATTCTGAATAATTTTGGGTTGAAGAATGGCAAAACAATAACAGCCATGCCTCTGCCATCACTCCAACCTGCCCCACCATATTGCTACCACTGCCATTCCCACCACCATCTCCTCCTATGCCATCTGCAATACACGGCCACTACCAAAAGCGTCGCAATCGTTACTATGATCTTCATGATTGTCATCAACATCATCATCACCACAACGATCATGACGACAACGACCACGACTGCTGCCGCCACCACCACCACCAATGCTGCCGTCGCCACCACCACAGCTGCCTTCACCACCACCACTACCACCACCACCACCACCAACACCAACACCATCACTTCCACTGCCAACCACGCCACTACCACCACTGCTGCTGCCACCACTGCTACCACTACCGCCACCACCACCACCACCACAACCGCTACCACTGCTACCACCCCCACCCCTGCCCCACCCCACCAACGCCACCGTCGCCACTACCATCACCACCACCACAACCAAAGAAAGACAAAGCAGCATGGCAAATGCCGTGTCGACTTACTACCAGAACAAAACATCATAGCAGAAACAATATATATATATATACATAATATTGACCAATTTAAACCAATTAAAACTGGTATTAAAGTCTAAGTGTGTTCATATGTGTTGGGGGTGGAGTTGGGGGAGTTAAGAGGAAGATAAAGAAGTAGTCTCTGACCATATCAGCCGGCATATTGTGATAAGCCGTCTCTAAAGGTTACTACTGGAATGGTGTCAGTTTTCTTGTTGGATAAGAAAAAAAAAGAAAGGCAAAAAGCAAAGCAGCTATGTAACAGCAGGAAATAAATAGGAAGTTGTATAATTGATAACTGTGGAGGCGCAATGGCCCAGTGGTTAGGGCAACGAACTTGTGGTTGGAGGATCACGGTTTCGATTCCCAGAGCGGGTATTATGTGTGTTTATTGAGCGAAAACACCTAAAGCTCCACGAGGCTCCGGCAAGGGGTGGGGGCGACCCCTGTTGTACTCTTTCACCTCAACTTTCTCTTACTCTTTCTTCCTGTTTCTTGAGTAACGCTGCGATGGACTGGCGTCCCGTCCAGGTAGGGGGGAACACATACGCCATGGAAACCAGGAAACCGGCCCTATGCTTCACAAGGGACCAAGAGGATTTCCATTCCATAATTGATAACTATTCATACAGCATGTGTATAGTATAGAATGGACGAAATTATTGTTAATCTGATATTTTTTCACCTGTTTTATACATATATGTGGGTGTAGGTGTGGTTGTGTGGTAAGAAGTTTGCTAAGGCAGTGAGCTGGCAGAATCGTTAGCACGCCGGGAGAAATGCTTAGCGGTATTTCGTCTGCCATTACGTTCTGAGTTCAAATTCCGCCGGGGTCAACTTTGCTTTTCATCCTTTCGGGGTCGATAAATTAAGTACCAGTTATGCACTGGGGTCGATGTAATCAACTTAATCCCTTTGTCTGTCCTTGTTTGTCCCTTCTACGTTTAGTCCCTTGTGGGTAATAAAGAAATAAGAAGTTTGCTTTCCCAACCACATAGTTCCAGATTCAGTCCCATTATATATATGTCTGAGTGTATGTGTAGGTGTGTGTGTGTGTGTGTCTTTATGTGTGCGTGTGTGTATTTGTGTATGTGTCTGTTTCCCGCTGCTTGTCAACTAGTGTTGGATTGTTTACATCTCCATAACTTGGCAGTTCAGCAAAAGAAACCAATAGAATAAGTAGAAAGCTTCAAGAAAATGCAGAAAGACAGTATAGGTTTTTTTTGTTCAAGTAAAAACATATGAAAGCAGTGCTGCAGCATGGCTACAGTCCAATGGCTGACACAAGTAAAAGATAATAAGATATGGACACTAGATAATTATGAGGATGTTATATTGTCCTGTTCATCAACATTTAACATCTGTTTTCCTTGCTGGCATGGGTTGGATGCCTTGAGAGGAACTGGCATGGTCTGGAACTGCACCAGATTCCATAGCCTGTTTTGGCTTGGTTTCTATGGCTAGATGCCCTTTCTAACAACAACCACTTCACAAAGTGTACTGGGTGTTTTTCACGTGGCACCATCACCAGTGATTTTACATGACACAAACATCAGTGCTATTTATGTGACACCAGCACCCACACCAATGTTTTTTTACATAGCACCTTAGATTTAGGATCAGCAATGTCCCACATATCCCACACCTCTGTCATCTTCTTTGTAAAGCTCAGTGTCTTTAAATTGGCCATTAATCCTTTGTCCCATGTCTTCCTGGGTCACAAGGCCTGACATTTTTGGGAAGGGGTCCAGTCGATTACATCGACCCCAGTGTATAACTGGTACTTAATTTATCGACCCCAAAAGGATGAAAGGCAAAGTCGACTCTGGTGACATTTGAACTCAGAACGTGACGACAGACAAAATACTGCTAAAGATTTTGCCCAGAGTGCTAACGATTCTGACAGCTCGCAACCCTAATATTAATGATGATGATGATGATGATGATGATGATAATGATAATAATAATAATAATAATAATAATAATAATAATAATAATAATGGTTTCAAATTTTGCCACAAACTCAGCATTTTTGGAGGAGGGGATGAGTCAATTACATCAACCCCAATGTTTAACTGGTACTTCTTTTATTAACCCCAAATGGATGAAAGGCAAAGTTGACCTCGATGGAATTTGAACTCAGAACGTAAAGTCAGACGAAATGCTGCTAAGCATTTTGCCCGGCGTAGTAGTAGTAGTAGTAGTAGTAGCAGCAGCAGCAGCAACAGCAGCAGCAGCAGCAGTAGTAGTAGTTATTCATACAGGAAGTGAATGTAGCATCCTGGCACAGAAAGAATATAAGAAAAGACATGACAACCAGGAGAAAGTAATCCATTGGGAGGTAGGTTGAAAGCTTAAGATTTGACCATACTGATAAATGGCGTGAACATGAACGTAGCAAACTGCTAGAAAGTAAGAAATATAGGATATTGTGGGATTTTAACATCCAGACCGATAGAGTGATAGAAGCTAGAAGGCCTGATTTAGTAGTAGTAGACAAAGAGAATAGGAAGTGTCAGATAATTGACTTTGCAGTCCCAAATGATGAGAATGTTAATATGAGACAAATTAAGATAAATTGCTTTATCACTTCTTCTGATGGTGAAATATGTATAAAACAAATTCTATGGTGGTTCCTTGTTTTTGTTCTTCATGCAGGTATATACGTAATTATGGTACATAACACTACTAGTATCGAATTAGAAGTAGATGTTTGTAGTAGTTACAGAAGCTTTTAATACGCAACACACAGCACACAGCACACACATACACACACACACACACACATGCATTACACACAAAGATTGTAACTGAATCAACATTAAAAACATCACTGATAAATGTTTGGCTGGAAGACATGATAAAAATCTTGATAGGTTTTCGGTTTCAAACCCTGACAGCTTCTGTGTATTTCATAACATTGTCATTTTCTGCAAGAATCTCTTGATCAACTCATTTTGTTTGGTTTCAACTTGTTCAATCAGTCTTGGATAATATCTTACAACTGATAATTCCATTTAGCCAAATCAATAATCTTGGAGTAGCTCTAAGGTTTCCACATACCCAGCTTTGGATACACCAATCCAATTAGAAAAATGGCTGCTTCACATGTTTAATTGTCTCATAAACCTCTTCTGTCATATTGTTATCATTGTCATAATTATCACCTTCATCGTTGCTGTTGTTTTTGTTGTTGTTGCTGTTGTTGTTATTTTTTTCTTGTTCTTGGTCTTGTTTTCGTCGTTGTCGTACTCGCCGTTGTAGTCAGCATGACGATCATGATGATCGTCAGGGTCATCGTTGTCAGCATGCTCGCCGTCATCATCACAATCATCATCATCATCACCACCACCACCACCATCATCATCATCATCATCATCATCATCATCATCATCATCATCATCATCATCATCAAGTTCATGATCATGATCATGATCATGATCATCTCATCACCACCACCACCACCACCACCACCACCACCATCATCATCGTCATCACCATTATCAACATCATCATCATCATCACCATCATCATCATCACCATCACCATCACCACCATCACCATTGTCACCATCATCACCATCATCATCATCATTATCATCAACATCATCATCATCATCATCACCATCATCGTCATCACCATTATCAACATCATCATCATCATCATCATCATCATCATCATCATCATCATCATCATCATCATCAAGTTCATGATCATGATCATGATCATGATCATCTCATCACCACCACCACCACCACCACCACCACCATCATCATCGTCATCACCATTATCAACATCATCATCATCATCATCATCATCACCATCATCACCATCACCATCACCACCATCACCATTGTCACCATCATCACCATCATCATCATCATTATCATCAACATCATCATCATCATCATCACCATCATCGTCATCACCATTATCAACATCATCATCATCATCATCATCATCATCATCACCATTGTCATTGACACTGTTGTCATCATCATAAACATCATTGTCATCATCAGTAACAACCTCATCATTGTTACAACCATCATCATCGCTGTCATCATCATCATCATCATTGCCATCGTTGTTAGCATCGTCCACCTCCTCACAACCACCGCCACCTCCACCACCACCACCACCACCACCATCATCATCGTCAACGTCGTCATTGTCATCATCAACATTATTGCAGAGTGACAGAAGATGAGTATTGAATACAGAAGAGAGGTGAAAGCTGGAAAGAAATGAGATGTGTCTGCTTCACTCGATGAAAAATGTCAGCATGGATCTTCTGTTATTCTGTTATTCTTTTATTCTTTTACTAGTTTCAGTTATTGAGTGGTGGTCATACTAGAGCATCACTTTGAAGGATTTTTGTCAAACAAATCAAACTCAAATACTTATTTTTAAGTTTGGTACTTAATCCATCAGTCTCCTTTGTTCGACTGCTAAGTTATGGACGTGAACTAACCAACAAGTTTTAACATGTGTTGAGACACAAACATAAGCACATAGACGCACACTCACATATACATACACACATGCACACATGCACACACACACGCACAGGCAGACACACGTGCACACACACATGTGCACACACACGTGCACACATACACATGCACACACACACACACGAGCATGCACACACACGCTCATGCGCATGCACACACATGCTCATGCGCATGCACACACACATACATATGGATATATTTTTGATTTGTATCCTTTACTTGTTTCATTCATTAGACTGTGGCCATGCTGGAGCACCACCTTGGAGAATTTTTAGTTGAATGAATCAGCCCCAGTGCTTATTTTTTCTTTAAGTCTGGAACCCATTCTAGTGGCCTCTTTTTGCTGACCCGGTAATTTACAAGGACGAGGGATGTAAACACACCAACACCAGTTGTCAAGTGGTGGGTGAGACAGACACATAGATACATACACAAAAAAAACCCACACCACACACACACACACATTTACAATGCACTTCTTTCAATTTCTGTCTACCAAATCCACTCACAAGGTTTTGGTCTGCTCAAGGCTATATAGTAGAAAATACTTGCCCAAGGTGCCATGCAACAGGACTGAACCTGGAACCATGCTGTTGGGATGCAATCTTTCTATCACACAGCCATACCTGTGCCGACATAATTATTTTTAAGAAATTCTTCAAGCAAAGCAGGTGAGAAATTATGAAAAATATGTAAAGTGATACCAATACACAAAGACAAAGAAAATATACTGGATTACCATCCATGGGTTGTTTAACGCCTCTATTATATTTTGGGAAAGCTTTCCTTTATCAAATATAAGATAGAAAATAATCCAAGACTTTGGTGGACCATTCTGAAGTGTTTGGTTGATGATAATAGGCTTGTTCTGAACTTTTGGATTATTTTCTATCTCAAAAGATAAAGAAAGCTTTCCAAAAATATAATAGATGCATTAAGCAACCTATTTAAGGTGATAAAATATCTTTTCTTTGTCTTTATTTATTAGGATCATCTTACACAATTTCCCTAATTTCACACCTGCATTGCTTAAACACACCCACTCACACACATACAGCCAGACAGCCAGCCAGACAAACAGACACAGACACACACACACATGGATATACAAGCGGAAATCTGTGAACATTCAAAGAGTCGATACAGAAGAATTTTAATACAAGAAGATTATTTAAGATTTGTATTAAAATACCATACTTTCTCCCCTTAATTTTCTGTGTCTTTGCTCTCTGTAAATCAGTTCTGTTAATATATATAAATATCTAGTGAGTTCAAATTCCACTTAGGTCAACTTTGCTTTTCATCCTTACGGGGTCGATTTATTAAGTACCAGTTGCATACTGGAGTCGATCTAATCAACTGGCCTCCTCCCCAAAAATTTCAGGCTGTGCGCCTAGAGTAGAAAAAAAAATAAAAGAACAAACATCTAGATGTATATACATGAATAATCATCTTCTGAATATCTTCTGTTTTGTTTCTCTCTATTTACATGTATATCTATATTTATATTTTATATATCAAGCCTAAGTGCTTCTGCTTGTTTATTTGTATTATTATTTCCATATCTACTCATCTTGATTCCTCTTATAGCCATTCTTTACCTCAAAGACCTTATCTTCGGAAATGGTTTCAGAATGTAAGTTCAAATCATTTGAGAGCTAAGTGTTTTCTATACTGAGCATCTCTGAATCTAATCTGTTGATTTTATATATATATATATATATATATATATATATATATATATATGTATACAGTCTAATATACAGTCTAATATATATATATACAGTCTAATATACAGTCTAATAATCGATTTAATCCGTTTGTCCTTGTTTGTTCCCTCTGTGTGTAGCCCCTTGTGGGCAGTAAAGAAATATGAAACGTTAGCACGCCGGGCGAAATACTTCACATTTTGAATTGAAATTTCGCGGAGGTTCACTTTGCCTTTCATCCTTTCGGGGGTCGATTAAATAAGTACCAGTTACGCTCCGGGGTCGATATAATTGACTTCATCCGTTTGTCTGTCCTTGTTTGTCCCCTCTGTGTGTAACTCCTTGTGGGCAGTAAAGAAATAAGAATAGGAACTTTTATATGTTTTCAAAATGTTTTCCATAAATGAACTTAAAGGATATGTATACACATATGTATGTACATGTGAATATATATATGTATGTGTGTATATGTATATGTATGCATGTATGTATATGCACATGCGCATTCATACAACAATATACTACAAATGGTTAGGCATTTATTTACTCATACACTGGAACGAGTATTCTGCTATTTCTTCTGTAGTCTTGCAATTTCTTTCCTCAACGTTTGCAGTATGATCGTCTCTTCACCATCGTTGCTACCTCCACCACCACCGCCACCACCACCACCACCACCACCACCACCACCGCCATCATCATCATCATAGTGATCATTATCTAGCTTAGAGAAAGAGAATAATCACAACAATACAATCTTGTTTTTCTTTTTCTTTTTTGTTATATCTCTGTCTGCCTAATTACAATGAAAAATATTCGAAATATAAAAATATGGTGGGGGGGGGGGGGAGCGAATAAAAAAAAAATTTATTATTAAACAAATAAATATTTTTTTCCTACTGCAAAAATGAAAAAAAAAAGAATGTTTAATAGAAAAGAAATAACAACAACAACAACAACACATACAATAATAAATATAAAATAATAATTTTTCTTTTAATTGCTTGAATAAAAGAAACTTATTGATATTTCTTTTCTTTTATTTTTTGTATTATTCTTGATGCGTTCTTTAACAAGGAAGTCTAATTTAAGGCTGCCTTAATTTCCTGAGATAGAACAACGCATTGTCCATACACCTTATTAACATTATGATTATCTTTATTAATGTTATTGTTGTTGCATTTGTCATTGTTGTTGTTGTTGTTGTTGCTGCTCTTCTTCTTTTTCGTCTTCTTCTTCTTCTTCTTCTTCTTCTTCTTCTTCTTCTTATCATCATCATCATCATCATCATCATCATCATTATTATTATTATTATCATTATTATTTTCTTCTTATTATTATATCATTGTTATTATTATTATCATTGTTGCAGTTATTATTCTTGTTTATTATCATAATTATTATCATCATCATCATCATCATTATTATTATTATTATCATTCTTCTTCTTCTTCTTCTTCCTATTATTATTATTATTATTATTATTATTATTATTATTAATAATATTTCAAACAGACAATATTGTAGTTCTGGTTCCATTTTTTTTTTTGCTTTTTCCCCCCCCTTGTCTTTTTCCCCCTTTTCTCTTCTTTTCTTTTTTTCTTTTTTTCTTTCTTTATACTTTGTTTTTACTTCTTTGAATTTAGAAATCTTTCAAAGAACAAAACACTTTTTTTTAAAAACTTTGACATGCTAATTTTAGTATCATCATGATAATAGTGGCGGCGGTAATTTCTGAATAAATAACAATGCCCTGCTTAAGAAGAAGAAGAAGAAGAAGAAGAAGAAAACAACAACAACAATAACAATTACTACCACTACTATGACGACGACAAAGACAACAACAATAGCAAGAATATCTTATGTTGTCACGTGTCCGCAACATTTTCTAATATGCTTCGATGCCCTCCCTCTTTATGCTCTTCAGTACATTCAGATATGGCGCTTAGCTTATCGATCCCGCAAGGATGAAAAGAAACACAGTTGACCCAAGTGGAATTTTCAAAATTTTGAAATTGGAATTTTAAAGAAATGAAATAAAATCTTGTAAATTTTTCGATGTGACAGACAGACAACCTTTATTTAATGCTGATGATGACGATGAGGAGGATGATGGGGATGATGATAATGATGACAATGATGACGGTTATGATGATGATGGTGATGATGAAAATGGTAATGGTAATGGTTATATGACGATGATGATGATGACGGTGATGGTGGTGATGACGATAATGAGGAGGAGGAGGGGACAACGACAATGATGATGATGATGATCACAATGATGATGGTGATGGTGATGATGATGGTGATGATAATGATGACGATGACGGTGATGATGAAAATGATAATGGTAATGGTTATATGACGATGATGATGATGACGGTGATGGTGGTGATGATAACGATGAAGATGAGGAGGTTAATGGTAATGATAATAATGGTAATGATGGCGATGAAGAGGAGGAGGGGACGACGACAATGATGATGATGATGATCGTGATGATGATGATGATGACAGTGATGATGGTGATGGTGATGTTGATGATGATGATGGTGATGTTGATGATGGTGATGATGATGGTGATGATTATGATAATGTAAATGAGATGGTGGTTAGTTACTACACTATCTATCAGCCTGCTAGAAACAGCAGCAAAATCTTTAGATCGCATATTGCTATCTTATAAAAACAAAAAGAAAACAATAAAAAAAAAACCAACATATTTAACGATAAAGTTCTGGATGCATTGTGTGTAGGACAAAAAAAATAATAAAATAAAAATACAGGATTGTCATGTCTGGAATGCATTGGTAATAAGATTATGGCATCAAGGATGGTTTGGAGCAATTCAATAATAACAATAGTGAAGGAGATGATAATTATGATGATGATGTTGATGATGATAATGAGACTGATGATGGTATTGGTGGTGGTGGTGATAGTGTTGATGATGATAATGATTATGGTGGGGATGATGATGATAATGAAGATCATGCTGATGATGCTGATGACAATGACAATGATAATGATGAGGATGATGACAATAGCAGTGATGACGATGATAATGTTGATAATGAGGATAATGATGACGATGACGGCAATGACAGCAGTGATGTTGATGAATATGGAGATGGGAAGATGGTGATCATGTTGATAGTGGTGGTGGTGGTGATGGTGGTGGTGGCGGTGGTGGTGGTAGTGGTGGTGGTGGTGGTGATGATGATGATGGTGATGATGATGGCAATGATGATGATGATGACAATGATGATGACAGTGATAATGATGATATTGACAATAGAAATGAGGAAGATGATGATCATATTGACAGTGATAGTAGTGGTGTTGACGATGACGACGACAATGCTATTGGTGATGATGACGATGATGACGACAGCGATTTATTTTTACTTTTTTCCCCAGACCCAGAAAATTTGCGTTGTTGCTCCAGATGATGATTCTTGTACGACACTCATAATTGCCATCAACAATTATTGACAGTAGGTAATTAACGATTTAGTCACTAAATATAGAGGGTGCTTTATTATTCTACACGAAAACAAGAGAGATGGAGGTGGAGGTCAATTGACCCCCATAAGAAATTGGTCATAAGCTAAAAGTGTGTATGAAAACATTATATGACACATCAATTCTGCTGGCAATGAGAATCGCAATTTGGGCAAAAAAGGGGGAAAAAAAAAGAGAAAATGCCTCGATATATATTTTCTAAATGAAGTGTTTAAGTGGAACAGTTTGAGGCTGTCCAGTTATGAGTCAGTGAAGGGGTTGGCATGAGTATATTAATTACGGGGAGACTTAATTAAGACCTAAGGTTGGAGGAGAGCTATTAATCTCTAAGTTGAAATTGCTTATAGAAGTATTAAGGTATTAAGAATGCTGATTTGGTAATTGCATGCATTTACACTCATATATACACATATACAATCAAAACGTATAGAATTTGTGTGCATGTATGTGTGTGAGTGTGTGTGTGTGCATGTCCATTCCAACAAGTGTATATGTATATGCATGATGATCTGTTCATATATATGCATATATATACATTAGCCAATATGCATACATACATACATACTTGCACACACACAATATATACATACATATATATATAGGGTGGCGAGCTGGCAGAATCATTAGCATGCCGGGCGAAATACTTAACGGTATTTCGTCTGCCTCTACATTCTGAATTCAAATTCCGCCGAGGTTGACTTTGCCTTTCATCCTTTCAGAGTCGATTAAATAAGTACCAGTTACGCACTGGGGTCGATGTAATCAACTTAATCCTTGTGTCTGTCCTTATTTGTCCCCTCTATGTTTAGCCTCTGTGGGCAATAAACAAATATATATATATATATATATATATATATATATATATATAGAGAGAGAGAGAGAGAGAGAGAGAGAGAGAGAGAGAAATAGATAGATAAATAGATGGATAGATAGGTACATACAGACATACATATGCATACATATAAGCACATATATATTCACTATATATACATTCACTTATAAGAGTGCATATACCTACATACGCAGGCTTTCCTTTTATCAACGAGTGTTGATCATTCAAATTGTTTATGTTGGTAGAGAAAATCTTTCTCCGTAGTAATTTTTCTTCTTCTTCTCCTTCGTTGAGAGAAAATATGGAGGTTTCTATGCAGAAGCCATGTTTTGCTATTGAATTCGCAATGAAGGAAGGGATGCAGGCTTTCTGACATCCACAGATGGCCACAGGTTGCTTAAAGAGAGGACTTCATTAATGAGAGCAATGTGCAAGGGATGAAGAAATTTAAAGAAGAGGAAACCAGCATTGAGGACAAACTGTTGCTTGTTTCATCTTCAAAGCTAGGAGATAGTTCATTGTAACCACTGACAGTAGTATGGACCATAGTAGAATGGGCGACTGCACTGTGACAGTGTATCATTGCATCCGGGTGGATGGCATTTTTGCATCACTCAGGCAATAACCCTCCAACTTGTGGGTCTGTCTGGCCTGTTATTATTGCTGGTTGAGGGTTTTACGAGGTCAAAGTGCAAATCCTACCTCACCTTATTTTAGTTGCCTTCTCAGCACACAAAAGAAATGCTGGGTTTATTCTTTGACATTCTGGTCTTCACACTGCAGTAGAACAACATGAAATGAAGTGTTACCTGGTTCAGGAATTGAACCTATGATCTGGTGATTTTGAGAGCAACACCCTAACCATTTGGATAAGTGCTTTCACATATAATAGACAAATCAAAATCTGTGAGATTGCTACACAACTGGACTATACTCTTTTTTTTTTTTAATCTTTTACTCTTTTACTTGTTTCATTCATTTGACTGTGGCCATGCTGGAGCACCGCCTTTAGTCGAGCAAATCGACCCCAGGACTTTGTAAGCCTAGTACTTATTCTATTGGTCTCTTTTGCTGAACCACTAAGTTACGGGGAGGTAAACACACCAGCATCAGTTGTCAACCGATGTTCGGGGGGGGGGGGGGGGTCAAACATAGACACACAAACACACACACACACACATATATATGACAGGCTTCTTTCAGTTTCCGTTTACCAAATCCACTCACAAAGCTTTGGTCGGCCTGAGGCTATAGTAAAAGACACTTGCCCAAAGTGCCATACAGTGGGACTGAACCCGGAACCATGTGGTTGATAAGCGAGCTACTTACCACACAGCCATATTTCAAGATATTTTTATGTAATTTTGGTAACTATATCTGTTAAAATGAGATGTCAATGTTATTTTCAATCAAATCCACTTGCAAAGCCTTGATTGGCTTGGGGGCTATAGTAGAAGACACTTCCCCAAGGTGCCACACAGTGGGACTGAACCCAGAACCATGTGGTTGGGAAGCAAACTTCTTACCACACAGCCATACAGGAAAACTAAGCAAACAAACTTTGAACTTGCCTATTTTAGTTCCCGTTACCATAACAACTATTTTGATGGGGATTTTGTCAAATTCTTCCTATAAGCAATACCATGCAATTTGTTTTGTTTTTTTCAGTAATTCTTGCATAATTCTTGAGAATTCTGTGGACTCATTCACCTCATGTATGAGCAGATATAAAACGTACAATGATGGAGGTGGTGCTGCTGGAGAAGATGAAGAAGCTGGATAATAATGATGGGAATGCTGGTGATGAAATAGGCAATAATGATGCTGATAATAGTGGTGGAGGTGGTGGTGGTGATGGTGATGTTAATGATGATGATGATGACAAGGATGGTATTGGTGATAGTCGTGGTGGTGATGATGATGATGATGACGACGATGATAATGAGGAAGAGGACAAGGATGACAATAATGATGATGATGATAATGATAATGACGATGATGATGATGACAATGATGATGATGACGATGATAATGACTTTTGTTGTTAAATTTGTCTGACAATGCAAATTCTTTGTTATAATAAATAAAAATAATAAAAATAAAGACATGAAACACAATGACATAAAAAAAAGAAATGAAAGAGCAAAGGGGAGAGGTGGGGGAGGTGGGGGAGAGAAGGGAGAAAGTTAAGGAACCTGAAGAAAGAAAGATTAAAAAGATAGATAGAGAGAGAGAGAGAGAGAGAGAGGGGGGGGGGAGGCAAGTCTGAGGAAGAAGGCAAAGGAGAAAGAGCAAGACAGTGAAAGAAAGAAGGGAGTTAGTGTATGAGGGATGCAAATATCTAACAGGCAGATTCTCAAGGGTACTGCAAGGTGGTTATAATTAGAACTATCTGCAAATGTGTTTCTGCTGCAAGGGAAAATTGCAGCCAAAAAACCAAAAACCAAAAATAAATAAACTAATAAAAAAAAATGAATAAAGAAAGCGAAAAGAAAAGAAAGAAAAGAAATGCTATGCATTTTTAAATTGTGAAATATTTCACGAAGCACTGTTCACATGCCACCTTGTGTTGATGGAAACATGCATACATTTAATTAGTGACTCACTCAAGCCCTTTGATATCAAGGCAGCTGTTTCTTTACTCGGGGTAGCCATCTCTTCAGATTTTGGGAAAACAAAAACAACAAGGATTAAGAAGCGGGGGAGGGGAGGGTCGATGAGGGTTGAGTGTGGGGGGAAGTGAAGAAATATGCTCCTTCTTACATAAACATATGCACACACACACACGCACACGCACACACATACATGTACATGTATATACCTCCCCCACCACGACCATCACCACCAGTGAGATTGGTAACAATGGCAGCAACACCAATGACAACACAGCGACAGCGATAGAAACAATGTCAACAAACAGTAACATTGACATCAGCAATAATAACACAACAACGTCCACCACAATAACAAAAGCTTCGACAGCAATAACAACAACAACAACATCAATAACTTTGCAACAACTACTATAAAATCAATAGCAACAACAACATCGACAGCGATAACAGCAACAATAGCAACAGTACCCGCCACAATAGCAATAAAAACAACATCAACAACTTCAAAATCAGTTGCAACAACAACTATAAAATCGATAGCAACAACAACATCGGCAGTGATAACAGCAACATTAGCAACAACCAGAGCAATATCATCAGCTTCAAAAGCAACGAAAATGTAACCAACACCAAACATTAGCACCAACGATATCAACAACAATGATGACAACGTAATAGAGATTGCAATAATATCAACAAAATAGCAACGCAAACAAATAACTTCACCATCAGTAGCAATGACATCAAGAACAATAGCAACTGCAATGGATGCAACAATACTGGACAACATTAGCAACAGCAACAATATGAAGAATGGCAACAACTTCAGTAGTGATAGCAACAATTAAAAGCACTACAATAACAATAAAAACAAACCTAAAAACAGGAATTAAATTTCAGAACTACAAGGAGTAAAGAGGAGGGGGATATATTACACCCTCCCCTCTCTCTTTGCACACATACAAACACACACACACACTTGTACAGACTTCACATAAAGTTAAACGAACGTGATGACATGGACAAATTTGCTAGGGTCGCCAATATTTAATATAGTGAGAAATCAGATCTGTTTAATTTAAGCTGGGTCATTAGAGCATCAGAAATGATGCTTTGTGGTTTTGTGACAATTCTTTGACACCTGAGTTCAAATCCTGTCAAAGTTACATTTGCTTTTCGTCATTTTGGGTAGGGTGGGGTGGTTGAAAAATCTATGATGATGGATTGGTAGAACTGTAAGAAGATCAGACCAGATGACTTGAGGTATTTGTTCTGCCACTTTACAATCTGTGTTCAAACCCCACCAAGGCCTGCCTAGGTGGCAGATTTAATTCAAACCTGTTTTAATGCCGTCACCTAGCCACTTAGGTGTTTTTAGCACTTCCACCCCAACAACTCTGTTATAACTACCAGGCATGAGGATAACTTCCTTGTTCCTTTCCTCCAAGTGGTTTCTGAGGCTCTTTAATTTTGATTAACAATTTAATAAAGCACAGAGTGCACCCCATCCATAATAAAGAGAAAATTCATTAACATGATAACTGTTGTCAGAAGCAAGAAAGAAATCTGGAATCCAAATTGATTTAACTCTTTAGCATTTAAACCAGCTATATCTGACCCAAATATTCTAATTGTTTGATATTCAAAATGTCTGCATCTGACCTCTCACACCTAACCTACAATGTCATTCTAAATATAAGCAATCATATCATCAAAATCTCAAACATAAAAGATAATGCATGGTTAATTCAAAACAATGTGGAGTGGCCTTGTGGTAAGTAGCTTGCTTACCAACTACATGGTTCCGGGTTCAGTCCCCCTGCGTGGAACCTTGGGCAGGTGTCTTCTACTATAGCCTCAGGCCGACCAAAGCCTTGTGAGTGGATTTGGTAAACAGAAACTGAAAGAAGCCCGTCGTATATATATATATATGTATATATGTATGTGTGTTTGTGTGTTTGTGTTTGTCCCCCCACCATCACTTGACAACCGATGGTGGTGTGTTTACGTCCCTGTAACTTAGCGGTTCAACAAAAGAGACCGATAGAATAAGAACTAGGCTTCCAAAGAATAAGTCCTGGGGTCGATTTGCTCGACTAAAGGCGGTGCTCCAGCATGGCCACAGTCAAATGACTGAAACAAGTAAAAAAGTAAAGAGAGTACATTAGGCAATAATCTGAATGTTAAACAAACAAAAAGGAGGAAGGAGTACAGTAGGATATTTGGCAATGAGGAAGGCAACTATGGACATGTTTCAGTATTATGAAACCTCTTTAACTCACTATAGGTTTATTTGTAGTTGACAGATTTTAGAATGACTGAGAGGATATACAAGATTTTAGTAAAAGATAAAAGCAAAAGAAAGCAAAATAAAACAAAACAAATATCATTTAAAAGATTTGACACCTAAAACTGATGACATGTGAATATTTTCCCAGTGATACAAATACTTATGGAACAACGGAAGCAACAACAATAGCTATACCACCACCACCACCACCTCCACCTCCACCAGCAGCAGCAACAACAACAACAACAACAAAAATTAAAATAGAAACTGAACTGAAATTCTGACAGTAACAATAACAAAATGAATACAAAGAAATAATAACAAAAATAACAACAACAATAACAATAAGAATTCAAGCAAAAGCAGCAACTGCAGGACTTACAACTAATACCACTGCTGCCACCAGCAAAACCACCCACCAGCACCACCACCACCACCCTTCAATCTCGCTGCCACAACCACCACCACCATCACAACCAACACCAACACCAACACCAACACCAACACCAACACCACCACGACTGTTGCGACTGCTTTTATGCTGAAGGTAAGAATGGATGTATTGTTATGAAGTTTGTTTTTCATCCAAATGGTTTGAGTTCAGTTTCGATGCATGGCATCTTGGACAAAAGGCTTCTATTATAACCCTGGCACAACTAAAGACCTTGTGAAAGGATCTTGAAATGGAAACTAAAGCA
The DNA here is from genome assembly GCF_046866305.1 of Octopus bimaculoides. Classification (NCBI taxonomy): domain Eukaryota; kingdom Metazoa; phylum Mollusca; class Cephalopoda; order Octopoda; family Octopodidae; genus Octopus; species Octopus bimaculoides. The sequence continues at coordinate 39,331,618 of NC_142940.1, forward strand.
AGCCCATCTTATACATGTAACTATGTGCCCAACGTCGCCTTCCTGGTACTTGTGCCGGTGGCATGTGTAAAGACATTCGAGCGAGATCGTTGCCAGTGCCACTGGACTGGCTCCTGTGCAGGTGGCACGTAAAATACACCATTTTAAGCGTGGCCGTTGCCAGTACCACCTGAGTGGCCTTCGTGCCGGTGGCACGTAAAAGCACCCACTACACTCTTGGAGTGGTTGGCGTTAAGAAGGGCATCCAGCTGTAGAAACTTTTCCAAATCAGAAAGTGGACGTTAAACGATGATGATGATGTATATATATATATATATATATATATATATATATATATATATATATATGTATGTATATATAACTATATCACTGTCTATTTATCTATCTATCTATCTATCTATCTATCTATCTATCTATCTTTCTATCTCTCTATCTATCTATCTATCTATCTATCTATCTATCTATCCATCTCTCTCTCTTTCTCTCTCGCTCTCTCTCTCTCTCTCTCTCTCTCTATATATATATATATATATCGGTTATGAGAGGTAATGGTGTCAAGAAGACCCAAATGTGTCAGGTAATGGATGAGGATAGCTGTGTGAAGAAGTGTCACACCCTAATGGCTGAGGGAACTTGTGGAAGAGGTAGTCCCAGGAAGACCTGGGATGAGGTGGTGATGCACAGTGATGTACAACCTTTAAACATTAAGCCTCACTGAGGCAATGACTAGTGACCGACACCATTGGAAATATGCTGTGCTTCAGAAGACCCGGCAAGCCAAGTGAGACCATAACCCGCGGCCTATGCCAGTGATGTAACCAGCCCACTTACGCGTACCTTCCTTCATTGGACACTAAACTCTGCTTGCAAAGACCTGTTGAGGCAAGTGAAAACGAAATCAAATTTGATGACAGCATCGCATGATTGGTGTCCATGACAGTAGAACGCTAAGAGCACCATCCGAGCATGATCATTGCCAGGGCTGCTGACTGGCTCCTGTGCTGGTGGCATGTAAAAAAGCACCATTCGAGCATGATCGTTACCGGTGTCATCTTACTGGAACTTGTGCTGGTGGCACGTGAAAAACAACATTCAAACGAGGTCGTTGCCAGTGCTGCTGGACTGGCTCATGTGCAGGTGGCATGTAAAAAACACCATTTGAGCATGGCCATTGCCAGTACTGCCTGACTGGCCCCTGTGCCTGTGGCATATAAAAGCACCCACTACACTCTCGGAGTGGTTGGTGTTAGGAAGGGCATCCAACTGTAGAAACTGTTTGTGGTTGAAACCAAGCTGTACCAATATAAAGTATGATAAATATAATAATGATAATAATCTTTGGATTGAATTTATATATATCTTAATGCACAGCTATGCGTATTTCCACAAATCATGTCTCTTGGTAGACATGTGATTTGTGGAAATCCATGTAGTGATGCATTAAGATATTTATAAATTCCATTCAAAGATTATTAGGTTATTATTACTACGTGTGGATATATATATATATATATATATATATATATAGATAGGTTTCTTTATTAGCCACACAGGGCTCAACACAGAAGGGACAAAATACAAATGTAGAGTTTTTTCTTTTCGAGGGGGGCGAAAACAAAGCAGAAAAAAAAACAAAAGTGGGGACAACGATGGAAAAAAAAAAAAAAAATCGCAAAACGTTTGGGGTATTTACAAAAAATACGAAATAATACAGAAAATTCCCAATAAATGGGGAGGTTATCCGTGGAAAGAAAAACCTACGAAAAGACCACGGTAACCTCGGTCCTTAGTGTCACAGTTTGTTAAATAAAATTTCTTTTATTTATGCAAGAAACGTAACTCTGTTTACAAAATTTTAAAACGTTTTATAGAATCATGGTCAAGGTGGCTTCGTCATTTATACGTGCCATTCTTGCTACATGTATCCATCTTTTTTCGAAACATTTGCTAGACAACACTTGCCTCTCTACTCTCACCTTCCTTTTCAAGTGATACTTGAAAAAGTTGATGAGAGATTGACCAGAGAGAAAAGTATTTGTCTCTAATCCTTTCAGACGCGTCCACCAGATGCATTCTTTCGCCATAGCCACAAGCACGATAAATACAGCTCTTCCTTCCCGTTTAAAGGAAGGAGGCGTGACGATATTAACGATAGACTCGGTTGATAAACCGACTCGTCCCACACGCGACAGCAGTCGTTCGACATAAGCCCACAGCTCCGAAATGGTTGGACACTGCACGAGTGCGTGCAGAACGGTTTCATCGCTCTGACCGCATCTCGGGCAGGTCGGCCCCGCATTTCGCGAGCCGTGTCTATAGAGCTTATCCCGAACGGGTAGCGCCTCTCGGTAACACTGCCAGGCCAGGGATCTCTGGAAGTTGTCCATAGGTCCCGGCCCGAAAGTCGTCCTGAACAGGCGGGTCAGGTATTCCTCGTCGACGCCCAGGTTCGCCCCGAGATCGTCGTCGTACCTGCCCTCCACTAATCTCCTATAGAATGACTTCGTTGTGATGCAGCCGCTCAAGGTCGACCCGGGACGGCAAAGTTGTTGCAGAGCAACGCGACACTCACGGTGCCATTCGCCATTCCTCGGCCTCTTTTTGATCCACGACTGCAGCTCGGTCATGGAGACGAGCTGCGGGAAAGCGCGTCGCACAAACGGCGACCACACCTACTCACCGTCGTCTACGTAGAGCCGGAGATGTCGCAGTCTCAGCGCATGTCTGCGCATCATCAACCACGGCATGCCCAGCCCTCCTTTCAGCGGGTGTTGGCAACAAACGGATCGCCTCACCATCGGAACGCTTCCTTTCCACAAAAAGCGGAAGAGGATGCGCTCCATTTCGGTGATGGCGCGATCGGGACAAGGCACGACGGTCAGGCGGTATACGATGACGGACGCGATGTACGCGTTCGCCACCTCCGCCCGACCTTTTAGGACAGCTTCCTCTCGGACCATTGCCGGCAGAGAGTGGCCACCCTACTCGTTATCTCGTCCCAGTTCTTCTCCGTTTGCAGGTCCGGACCGAACCAGACTCCGAGCAACTTGACCGGACCGTTCGTCCAGCGTCCCACTACTGAGGCGCTGCCGGACGGTATGGGCTTGCTTCTCCAGGTGCCGAGCAGCAAACCCACCGACTTATCCCGGTTGATTTTCGCTCCCGTCACCGCTTCGTAGTCTTTCAGCGTCTCGCCTACAAGCTCGATGTGCTCGTGGCTAGACGCTATGACGGTGACGTCGTCCGCGTATGCCGACACGCTCGTCCCGCACCCCAGTTCTCTCCCGCACCCCAGTCAATACGTACAGGAGTGGCGACAGGGGGCATCCCTGACGAACCGAACGTGCAATGTCGAAGGGTCCCGATAGACGTCCATTGACGCGAACAACCGAACGGATGCCTGTGTACAAGGCAGCCATCCAGCCGCGGAAAACGGGACCGAAGCCGGCCGCTTCGAGGACGGCCTCCAAGTATCGATGGTCTACCCTATCGAAAGCTTTGGATTGATCCAAATTGATCAGGGCCCAACCCATGCCAGGTTCCTTAACTACCCTCTCTATGATGTAGCGCATCAGATGGAGGTTGTCATGGATGACAAGCGCCAACCGCTTGGCTAACACCTTGGCCAAAATTTTCATGTCTGCATTGAGCAGAGTGATGGGCCTAAAGTTATCTATGGCGTCCCCCTTGTTTGGATCTTTTTTCAGCAGCGTTACCGCTCCTCGGCTCACAAAACCGGGAATGCTCCCGTTCTGCTGCCAGTTGCAGTACACGGCCGCCAAGACGTCTCCAAACAAGTCTGGCATACAGTTGTAAAGCTCGTAGGGCAGACCATCCAAACCCGGAGATTTGTCCGTCGAGCAACCCGCCATCGCGTCCCTCACCTCCTCCGCCGTGATGACCCCTTCGCAGCACTCCGCCTCTCTTGCCGAGTCGTGGAAAGCTGTGCAGGTAGGCACTAAAGTCCACCCTGCCTTCTCGCTCGCCACTCCTCCCGAACAGTCGGGCAAAATGCCGCTGAAACGCCTCGCACATCTTGCTCGGCTCGAGCAATTCGCGCCCCTGTTTGTCTACCAGAGACCGGATGGTGGCTCTGTTACCCCGCTGCGCCTCCGCCACCTGGGCCTCTCGTGCGGCTCCAACACCTTCATTCATCAGAGCACGCATCCTTGCCCTGACAGCACACCCTTCGTGTTTAGCATTGAAGTGTTGGTCGAGGGCCAACCTCGCCGCTAAAACGTCGGATACGATGCCACTTCGCAATGCCTCTTCTAACTTTATCACTAGCTCCCCCTCTACTCTGTTCCCATCTACAGCTAGTGCCCTGCTATACCTTATTGCTTCCGCCCTTACTGCTCTCTTGAGGGCAAACCACCATTTGTTGTTGACGATGGCTCCCGTCAAAGCCCTCTTTACTAACGTGCTAATCCGGTCTCTGAAAACCTGTCTCGACGGGAAAGACGCGTTTAGTTTCCAGTAACCGGGACCCTGCCTATGTGCCTTATCTAAGTCTAGCGTACACGTCACAAGTTTGTGATCCGTGTAGTTGACTATGTGGAACTGTGGACATCCTAAACTATCTCAATCTCTTGTCCTACACACTATCCTATCTAGATACGATCTCGACGACCCAATGCGGTTGCTCCAAGTCCACGTTGGCACATTTGGGTGGTCGAGTCGGTACCTGTCAGACAACTGGAAGCGTCTGAGCAGGTCTATGAGGCCTTTGCATCCCCTTCTAGTTTTGTCACTCCCCACGTAGTCTAGATGCGTGTCCAAGGTAGCATTCCAATCCCCCACTAAAAGTAAGGGACGAGACGTTCCCAGGAATACTTCTAGACGTCGAAAGAAGTCTGACCGACCTGTTAAAGGAGGCACATAAACTGCCAGCAACCGAAAAGCTCCTCCATCGCTGCCGTCCACATCTAGGACAACCAGTCTACTCTCCGGGTCCGTAAATATCGTCTTTACTTGGAGATCCAGACTCTTGCGAAAAAGAACCGCCGTGCCACTACCGCCCATCCTCGGCAGACAGGGAGAAAAATAAATGTTAAACTGTCCGCCAAACATGGACTTTAGGGCCCGCGGTTCATGGAGTCTGGTCTCACTAATGGCTATGATATCCAAATTGTGTGACTTGATGTCATTTAAGAGGTACCCTTGTTTCCAAGGCGACCCCAAGCCACGCACATTTACACAGCCAATCTTCACCATGATTCTATCAAAATTTGTGTTTTACACACGAAAGGAGAGAGAGAGAGAGTTACTTACTGTCCGAAAGTTCTTGGCTCTTGGCCTCACAACCTTCTCTCAGAAGGTTTTTGTATAGTTCTTTTGATGAATATTTTTGGAATCTCCCTACTGTATCCGGGTAGAGAGATTTCAGTGTATTGTATGTGCTCCGTGTTACATGTATGATTTTGATGTGTTGTGGTGGTGTTGTGCGTGGGTGATTGCTTGTTTTCGTGTCATTATCTGTTATGTTAGTGTTCGACCTAATGAATTTCATTAGGTCTAGATTGTTTGTGTTTATCGCTGTCAAACTTGTTGTGGGGTTCTGTGTTAGTGCGTTTGTGTTGGTGTTTTTGTTTTCTGTGGATGTATTGGTTTCGGGGCTGGTAAACCTCCCCGCTTTGTTTGTTTGTTTTTCCGTTCTTTTTTTCCCCCTTTTTCTTCTTCCCCCCGTGGCCACTTGCCAAGCCTCTGTGTCATCTTCATCTGACATGTCGGAGGAATCGGAGGGTGGGAGGGGAAGGGTGTTGGGGTCTATTTTTGTGTGGGTTGATTTTGTTGTTGGTGGTGTTGGTGCTGTTTCGTGACAGTTGGGATGTGGTGTTTTGGTTTTTGGGGGTGGGGTGGGAGTCTTTTTCGTGTTCCCTTCTTGTGGGGTTGTTGTTGTTGGTGTTGGTGGTGGTGATGGTGCTGATTCTGTTCTTGGTGGTACTGGTGGTGTTTTTGTTTGGTTCGGCTGTGTTGCTGGCTGCTGGCGTTTTTCCATTTCGTTGTACAACTGCTTGACCAGTTGTGCATATGGCGGTGTAGGCAGTAATGCTGTTTTTTCTTGTGCTTTTCTTGTGGTTGTTGTTGTTGTTGTTTTTCTTTGTATTGTTGCCGTTGTTGTTGCCTTTTCTTCTGGGCTACTGGGCATGTTTTTTGAAGGTGAGTTTTGCTACTACAAACGTAGCAAACTGGCCTTCTGCCTTCGACGAAAACATGAAAAATTGAATCCTCAGTTAATTGGATTCTATGTGGAATTTTTTCCCAGTTTGCTGGATCAATTTGTACCAGGAGTTGAAATTCCTGGCCAATCCAGTTTTGATTGCAAACGGCAGATGCTTCTAGTATGTTTATCTCCTCCTCTATGCCTAGACATATGGCAGATACTAGCCATTCTTCCTCAATTTCAGGAGGCACATTCGAAATTTTTATTTTCGTAACCCTACGACCAAGGTACGTAGGGATCATGAGCAGGTTCTCATGCTGTAATGACTCAGTGGAGAGGTCCTTCGCTCGCTGCTCGCTGTCTAGTCTTACTTCTATCGTTCCGAATTTCAAACCTCTCGTTATGTAAGTCTTGTAAGACCAAATCGGCTTTAAGCATCTCTCAACATTTTCTTGGGTGAATTTTTCCACTGTCTTTGTCTTTAAATTAATGGTTCTGTAGATGATAGTTTTTTTTTTCGATGTTTATCTTAAAGTCCGCGGGCGTTTGAAGATGGACTGTAACGTCCTTTTTACTTAGCATGCTTTTGCATGCAAGTAATTTCTCTTTCGATATATTCAAAATTCTTTTCCTAGGCTTCAAAGCCTCGGCAAAGTTCGTTGTGGTGGTGGTGGCGGTAGTGGTGGTATCAGTGGTGAGGACAGTGGTTTTGTTAGCAAGGACATTTGTGTCCTTGTTGTTGTTGCTGCTGCTGCTGCTGCTGTTGTTGTTGTTGTTGTTGTTGTCACTGGTTACGTTGGCAGGCAAGACTGCTGTAGCAGCAGAGTCTTTCTTTTTCTCCATTCTCTCCTTTAACTGTGAGAAAGGAAGACTAGGAAATTCTTTTTCGAACGAAACACTGCAGACTGCAGCGTTCGTTTCACAAAAATTTTCATGGCTACAAGACGCCATCGTCTCAAAAAAAATGGATAGAAAGCCGAAATTGGTTTTTATATCCTGGAAATGTGCCACACAGGGCAGATTTCCGTCGCAAAAAACTTGCACCAGAGAGTCTACAAGTTGTTATACAACTTTGTATATAAAATAAACTTTACAAACAAACTTTTTAAAACATGAAAAAGGCAAAACTTACGGAGCCGACACGTCTACCGTCCGTCCATAGAGATAGATAGATAGATAGATTCATAGATAGATAGATTCATAAATAGATAGATTCATAGATAGATAGATAGATAGATTATACATATCTGCATGTGGCTTATATATGTTTACACCATGGACATATATATTTACATATATTCGCATGCTGAGTGGACTGAACCAATATGAAATGGAGTATTGTGATCAAAAACATAATGCGTAGCCATTCAAGGAATTGAAACCACATGCTTACAAACATGAGTCCAACATCCTAAACACTAGTTCACACACCTCCACACACCCACCCACACACACACACACACACACACACACACACACACACATATATATATATATATATATATATATATATATATATATATATACACACATATATATATATACATGTATGTATATATATATATATACACATACATATATGTTGCTTATCTACCTATCTGGCTATCTGTTTATATATGTATGTGTATATATATATGTACATTTGTATATACATACATACGTATATATATATATATATATATATATATATATATATATATATATATATATATATATATATCTACACACACACACACACACATACACACACACACATATAACAATAAACATAGAAAAACACACACGTTCATTCATACAATGAATAAAACAGAAAGAAAAGAAAAAAGAATAAGAATAAAGGGAAGAACAACATAAAGGAACTTTAGTTCAGTAAACGTGAGAAAATATTTCTAAAGTTTACATCAGAACATGAATAAATTATGATAAAAGGGTAAGGAAATGGGGCTATGAAAATATGCAAAGAAAATGGGGATTCATTCTGTACAGAATGTATACACAGAAAATGTACATACATACATACATACATACATATATAACCATGCAAAAGTCTACACAGGCACATAGACATATTATCATTATTACTATTATCTTCATCATATATATATATATATATATATATATATATATATATATATATATATATACATGATTATACATATACTTGTGCATCCACACACACATATAATATTATATATACATTTACATATATATATATATATATGTATGCATATATATGTATATATACATACATACAAATATATATATATATATACATATATATATGTCTATATATATACATTTATATATACATTTACATGTATATATATTATATTCACACATATATGTATATGATATAAATAATATATATGTATGTACACACACGCACACATACATACATACATATATATATATATATATATATATATATATATATATATATATATATATATATAGGTATGTATGTGAAATGATGTAAAAAGAGGTAAAGTAAATGAACGATAAATTGAAGAGAAGACTGCTCTTGTAATTGAGCATCACCACCACCACCACAACCACCATCATCATCACCATAATCACTGAAGATTTTGAAGAATTATTCAGTTTAATTCCATCATCAAAACAATATGGTCTGTGATACATGCTGTGATTCTCTGGGTTTTTGCAACTTACCAGCAGAAATAAGAATAATAAGTATTTTGTCTTTTAACTAATTCCTCTTTGTAGAGTTTGTTTTGGTTGCTTCTTTTGTGATTTCCTGTTTATCTCAAGAGATTTTATTTTACAGAAGGTCTCTTGTGAATTTCTGTGGGTCTGAGTTATTAAACTGTTCAGAAAACAAAACAAAATAGAATGAAAAGCAATTTTTTCAATACAACTTAAAAGAAACAACTACAACAAATGAATCTGTAGTTTTATGTCACACTGTGCTTCTGTAAGATATCAGGAAACAGGTTGTTTCGAGCACAGATTAACTATGGAATCTGAAATGACTTTAAAAACATAGCTTGCTTTTAGCCATGGCTGAGAGGTTAGATGAGAAGCTGAGTGTGTGCATGTGTGTGCCTGTGTGTACATGTGTGTGTGTTCAACCATTGATTGAGAACTAGTGTTGGTTTATTTATGTCCCTGTAACCTAGTGGTGCTGCAAAAGAAGTCAATTAAATGAAAACCAAATTTTAAAATGTAAAAATGATTACTGGTGTTGTTTTGTTCAACTAAGCCCTTCAAGACAGGCACCATCCTAGCTTGATCGCAGTTCACATACACATACCTTCTGTAAGAAAGCCATCAGATATATATATATATATTCTTAGCTCGAATATAAACTGGGGGTAAGATTATTGCTAATCCTTGGGGGGGGGGGGGTTGATAGTACCAGCTAAGCACTGGGGGTAATGTAATTGATTAGTCTCCTCCCACAAACTTTCAGGTCTTGAGCCTATATTAGAAAGAATTATTATTATCAGACGTACCTAAACACATGCTCAACAACAGCCAATTTCAGGAAATGTCCCAATACATTTTGAATCAGACGGTTTTATTTCATTAAGCATTGTGTCTTCCTGGTGGTAGAATTTGTTTCACCATGAATATAACTCTTCAGAAATATGTATTATTTTCTTAAGGCGGCTAGCTGGCAGAAACGTTAGAACGCGAGGCAAAATGCTTAGCAGTATTTCGTCTGTTGCTACTTTCTGAGTCCAAATTCCACCGAGGTCAACTTCGCCTTTCATCCTTTCGGGGGTTGATTAAATAAGTACCAGTTATGCACTGGGGTCGATGTAATCGACTTAATCCCTTTGTCTGTCCTTGTTTGTCCCCTCTATGTTTAGTCCCTTGTGGGCAATAAAGAAATAAGAAATATGTATTCTTTTTCTTTTATTCTTTTACTTGTTTCAGTCATTTGACTGCAGCCATGCTGGAGCACTGCCCTGAAGGGTTTTACTCAAACAAATTGACCCCAGGACTTGTTTTTTAGTGCTTAGTACTTATTCTATTGGTCTCTTTGCCAAACCGCTAAGTTACGGGGATGTAAACACACCAACTCTGGTTGTCAAGTTGTGATTGAGAGACAAATACAGACACAAAGACACACACACACACATGTGATAGGCTTCCTTCAGTTTCCATCTAACAAATTCACTCACAAGACTTTAGTTGGCCTGAGGCTATAGTAGAAAACACTTGCCCAAGGTGCCACACAGTAGGACTGAACCCAGAACCATGTGGTTGGGAAGCAAGCTTCTTATCACACAACCATTCCTGCACCTTTATAAGTAAATAAATTATAAAACAATGAGCAAAAAGTAAACAAAAGCTACAAAAGAATTATAACGCTGGGAGATGATGGTTGGTGAAAATTAGATGAAATGGAAGAGAAGTAGCAGAGGGGTAAGAATTAGAAAAGAGAAACAGAGACAAAAGCAAAGGAAAAATGATGAGAAATATGAAGGAGATACAGAATGTTCTATCTAAGAAATATTATAAGTATCAGTTAAATTTATTTATAAAGTTTGAACTAATTAGATTATGCTATTATTAAACCTTTCCAATGTCAAAGCATCTCTTGTTCTATGATACAAATTCCCTGATTTGAAAAGATCTAAATTAAAACCTTCCATCAAAATTTCATGTTAAATTATGTTCTAAACACCAGCTTAATAATGAGAACATTTATTTTCCTAAATTCTTCATTATTTTCAAAATTAATTGAAACAAAAGCCGTGTGTTTCAATAGAAATATGGTAGCAAAAAGGTTAAACAGATTAAATTTCTGATGAATTATTGTAGATTGAAGGGAGAACAGCTAAGTAGGCAAAAATAATATTGTAAATAATTTTTTTTATATATTTGAATTATTAATTTGAAGACTAAATGCTTGCCTTTCTTTAGGGTTAATAAAAGTTCATAATTATGGATCTGATTTGATTAATATTCTAGTCACTCTTTACTCTTTTAATCTTTTACTTGTTTCAGTCATTTGACTGCGGCCATGCTGGAGCACCGCCTTTAGTTGAGCAAATCGACCCCAGGACTTATTCTTTGTAAACCTAGTACTTTTTCTATCGGTCTCTTTTGCCGAACTGCTAAGTTACGCGGATGTAAACACACCAGCATCGGTTGTCAAGCGATGTTGGGGGACAAACACGGACACACAAACATACACACACACACACACACACACACACACACACATAAAAAAAAAGCAACATGGATTTTAAAGGTTATTGCAGTACACACGTTTCATGCTACTCCATTTATTTAAGTAATGCGAGCATTACATTAAATGCAAAAGTGAGTGTTACTTGACATTAAGTAGCAGAATAGCTGTTGTTTTACTGGTTGCTTACCCTTGGCTTCTTCTTGATCCAAGGAACAAATGATGATAAAAAGTATAATAATAATAATAATTATAATTATTATTCTGTCTTCTTATTGGTCATGCATATTGAATCTATCAATCTATCAAGTGACCGTTCTTTTTCTTAAATCAATAGAGTATGATTAAATAGAGATTTAGTTAATATTTCTAGTGGACCGATTGACCACGAAGTGGCTCGCTGTCAAAGGCTCATGCAACAGAGCAAGCTATAAGAAAAAAATATTAGAGCTTATAATAGTCGTTTACTCCTAAAGAAATACAATATAAACAGGTTTATTTTAGGATGCCAACATGTATGAGTGTGTGTGCATATGCATGCATATTTATGAGCATGTTTATATATATATATATATATATATATACATATATATATATAAGAATCAAGACTATATATATATAAGAGTCAAGACTATTGAAAAGGTTGCAAGATGCAACGAAAATTTTAGGAAAATAAAACTAAGAAAAAAGTGGAAATTTTACTGGTGAGTGTGTTAAATTTTAAGGCACAATAAGAAAATGACTCTCCCCAGACACAACAGTATATATAAGAATATATATATATATATATATATATATATATGTATATATGCATGTATATATATATAGGTATGTGTATGAGGATATATGTATATGTGTATATGTATATATATATATATATATATATATATATATATATATATATATATATATATATATATATACACACACACACATATATATATGTATGTGTATGTATATATAAATATGGTTTTGTGTGCTTGTGTATGTGTGAGTGTGAATGTATGTGTATAATTGTATATGTGTATTTTTGTGTCTAGCAGCCATTATTTCCATAGAAACCTAATGGATTTAAAGTAGTGTTTACAAATATGCTTATTCTTTTTGTCTTTTCAAGGAAATGTTTTCCAAGCTTTCACAGTGTCCCTGCCCTTGCACAGCTTATACTTTTTTGTACGTAAATATATGAATGAATGACATATATATATGTATACTCACAAACATCCACTTACTCTCAAATCTATCTATCTGTCTATCTATCTATCTATCTATCTATCTACCTATCTCTTTCACACTATCTCTCTCTGTCTGCATGCACACACACACATACATACACACATATCTATGTATATGTGAACATATATACATGTTTATGTGTATGATATTTGTGTGTGCGTACATATATAAATGTGTGTTTATGTGTGTGTGTGTATATATATATGTATGCATGTATGTATATATATATGTTTATGTATATATATATATATATATATATATATGTATGAATATATATATATATGTGTGTGTGTGTGTATTTATGTTTATGTATATATATATATATATATATATATATATACATACACACACATGTATACATGTATATTTATACATGTCTATATATCTGCATATACGCAAATACATGTTGTTTTATATATATACATATATGTGTGTGTGTGTGCGTGTGTGTGTATACACATATATATATATATATATATATATATATATATATATATATATGTGTATACATATAGGTATGTATAAATGTGTGCACACACATGAATATTTTTATTATGTGCACACATGTATGATCTATGTATGTGTGTGTATGAACATATGTGTGTCAACATAGGCAATGTGTTCTGTCAATAAGAACAGCTTTTTTGGCTGTCACTTTTTGTCACCAAGTGCTATGCCTGTTGATTCAGTGATTTTTCTGACTTGCTGTTTATGTGCAAGTTGAAAGCAACGTCTGTTTGCTGTGTTTTGTAGAACTATAATAATGTTTCTCAGTTTACTTTCTGTCTCACTCGAAAACTGGTCTCCGTAGGGTGGTGCTGAGTTTAGCATTAAAAGGTCTCACTGGACTCCAGTAAATGACTGAATGAAAGTATAATGTTAATGCTAATGTTAATATATCTAATGTGGTGGGTATAAAATATTTAATTAAATACATATACAGTGATGCAAATATATTCATTAAATCAACTGCTAATATTATCTAAGTATTTTTGGTAATTAAGTGAGGGAACTTCAGGTATAGTTACATCTTATTAGTCCTCCTTAGTGAAGGAGGACTAATATAGTTTTCACTATATTAACAAGCGTGGCTGTGTGGTTACGATGTTTACTTCCCAACTATATGGTTTTGGGTTCTGTCCCATGGAATGCCACCTTGGAAAAGTGTCTTCTGTAATAGCCCCAGGCCTGCCAAAGCCTTGTGAGAGGATTTGGTAGACAGAGAGGGCACAAATCCCATCATATATGCATGTATATGTATAGTTCAAATTTATAGAAAAACAAAAGACGAAGACAGGTATAGGAACAACAAGCAGGTGTGTATTAGTTTCACACTTGAGAAAAATGGAAAAGATATTTATGTTTTGAGCCTACACACTTTGACAGAAAGGAATAAGAGAAAACAAATGTAGAGAGAGAAAAAAAAAAAAAAACAGAGAGAGAAAAACTGTGTAGAGTTCAGTGGTTAAACATGATGAGATTTTGAACTGCTGAACTCAACACAGTTTTCCACTTTCCTTTTTTTTTCTTTTTGTGCTCTCTCTCCATTTTTTCCCTCTTATTACTTTTTTCCATAGAGCATAGACTCGAAACATAAAAGACTTTTCCATTTTCCCTGAGTGTTAAATTAATACATCTGTTTGTTGCTCCTACACCTGTCTTTGTTCTTTGTTTTTCTATAAATTTGAACTATATATTAAATGCTTACGTAGTTACTGTTTGATCCAGACTGACTTTCCTACTCTTTTGGACTTGCATATCTTAACCACTTCCAGAACTTTCAGCACCTCTCCTCATCCATATAACAGCACTGCACTCAGATTATCACTGGATCCTTGTACTATTTTGAACTCTACCTTCACAGATCTCACTCGCTATTTTTATGTGTATATATATATATATATATATATATATATATATATGTATATATTCTTTACTCTTTGTACTCTTTTATTTGTTTCAGTCAATTGACAGTGGCCATGCTGGATCACCACCTTTAGTTGAGCAAATTGACCCCAGGACTTATTCTTTGTAAGCCTAGTACTTATTCTATCGGTCTCTTTTGTTGAACTGCTAGTTGATGGGGACATAAACACACCAGCATCGGTTGTCAAGCGATGTTGGGGGGACAAACAAACACACACACACACACATATTCATATACATATATACGATGGGCTTCTTTCAGTTTCTGTCTACCAAATCCACTCACAAGGCTTTGGTCGGCCCGAGGCTATAGTAAGTGCCACTCAGTAGGACTGAACCTGGAACTATGTGGTTGCTAATCTCAGGTTATGTCATCTTTTAATCTTTTACTTTATTTATTTCAGTCATAGGTCTGTGGTCATGCTGGTGATTTCTAAAAAGAATGAGATAGTGCTATACATGATAACCATTGACTAGAAATTTTTAAGAAACTTATAATCATTTAAGAAAAAAAATTTAGAAATTAGATATGTGCATTGTATGTGTCTTTTCCCTTATACATTAATTTTAAATTCAAACTTCTAATTCAGTCAAATATTATGAAGAAATGATTGTCTGCTTTGTATTAATTGTTTGCTGGAGGGCACCATATCCACATGTGTTTAGGTCAATTGACCACATAAAAGATCTAACATTGGTTTGGATTATCCACATTTGTTGTCGTCACTGTTGCTTAACCTCATTTTACTTGTAAAAGGGTAAAGACCCCTTTTGGTCATGAATGACTATGGGATTGCACCTAGAAAGCTCCCCTTTTGGCAAGTCCAGGCAAGGTTGTTTATGGAAGACCAGCAGTCACCCATGCATACCAGCCTTACCCCCTCCATGCCAATGATGTTACCCAAGGGCAAGGCAAAGGCTGATACAGCTTGACACCAGTGACATTGTAACTCATTTGTATAGCTGAGTGAACTGGAGCAACATGAAAAATATAGTGTCTTGCTCAAGAACACAACACACAACCTCATGATTGTCAGCCCAACAATCTTACCACTGAGCCATGAGCCTTCACTTTTACATGTAAGCAACGTGAAATTTTATACATCTAGGAGCATAGGATTTGAGGGAGATTTGGCTACTATTTCTAAGAGGCCAGGCAACTTTCTGCATAAATACTCCGATACTGGCTCACAAGCATTTATTGTTTTACAGCAAACATTCTGTTTACATTTAGGGTCCCAAACAGAAAACTACCTGTAATATATAATATGTATTGGACAGCGAGTTACATCAGAAATAACTAAATAGATGTCATAAATAATGAAATCTGTGAATATTTGGGGAAACTAAATAAACTGATCATCTTATACACATACACACATAGACTAACACATAGACTAACACATAGGTCGGCACATAGACTAACACATAGACTAACACACACAGAGATGCATTAAAAAAAAAGCATGAAGTGAGAAAATTTAAAATCTTTTATTTTTATGTGGATCGTTATTTGTTTTGCATTCTTTCTTTTCATTTATCTTCTCTTTATTCTCTTTCATTCATCTCTTTCTTATATTTTCTCACATTTATGATTATCAGGTCGCTGGTTGATTATTTATTGCCAGAAGAGAGGAAGAAATATATTTATATGCATACATACATACATACATACACACACACACACACACACACACACACACACACACACACATATATATATATGTATATATATGTATATCTATGTGTATATATATATATATATATATATATATATATATATATATATATATATATACATATATATATATATATATATATATATATATATATATATATATATATACACACATACATATGTGTATGTATGTGTACGTATATATATAATATGTATATATATGAATATCAAAATATAGAAAGATAGATAGATAGAAAGAAAGAAAGATAAATAGATAGACAGACAGATAGATAGATAGATAGATAGATAGATAGACAGATAGATAGATAGATAGATAGATAGATAGATAGACAGATAGACAGATAGATAGATAGATAGATAGATAGATAGATGAAAATAGCGTCAAAGGTAAATAGTTGTATGTGCAACATTTTGTTAATATATTTTTTTTTTCATTCATGCCGTAAACTAAGAAATGAAAATGGATGTGGGTTGATTGCTAAATATATTCCTTGTTTGAGTGTGTATGTATCTGTTTTTGTCTTTTAACAAAAATTGTCATAAAACACAGCAGAAATGAATTTAGTGCCTTTAGATACCAAAACATATTGGCATCTGATGCATAAGTTAAATGCAATACATGTGTGTGCATGCACACCCACACACACGCTCACGCACACACATATGAACACACAGCATGCAAGTTTTCCTCATAGCTAAAACTCAAATGTAAGATGAAATGAAATATATAAATGGCAACAAAGATCAGAAATGATGATGATCATAATAATAATAATAATAATAATAATAATAATAATAATAATATCCAATGAAATAAACTACCACCAGCAGGCTGGATACTCAAACGCATTACACGCTCAACATGCAATACAAACACTAATACAGCAAAAGACTGTACCATACTTCACAAATAAAAAAAAAAACAAGAGACTTACACAATACAATCCCGGGAAAAGTTTTCACACTCCCAACAACAAAAAAAGAACACACAATGCTACACCCCCACCCCAGCAGCACTGAGGTGTAACAGGTGATGCAATAGAAATTTCCCTGTAACTACCAAATGTTGAACAATTATAATAATAATCCTTTCTATTATAGGTACAAGTCCTGAAATTTGGGAGAAGAGAGACAGTTGACTACATCGACCCCAGTACTCAACTGGTACTTATTTTATCGACCCTGAAAGGATGAAAGACATAGCCGACCTTGGCAGAATTTGAACTCAGAATGTAAAGATGGACAAAATGCTGCAAAGGATTTCACCCAGTGTGCTAACGATTCTGCCAGTTCTCCACCTTAATACAATGATAATAATAATAATAATAATAATAATAGTAGTAGTAGTAGTAGTAGTAGTAGTAGTAGTAGTAGTAGTAATGATTACAAATTTTGGTGCAAGGCCAACAATTTCGGGGAAGAGATAAGTCAAATTTAATATCAAGTAATGAGTGAATGGAAAACATGTGTTCGTTCCCAGGGATTGTGTTTATTTCCAGGGTTTAGTCCCACTACATGGCACCTTAGGCAAGTGTCTTTTATTATAGCCTCGAGCCAATTAAAGCCTTGTGAGTGGATTTAGTAAACAGAAATTGAAAGAAGCTCATTGTGTATATATATATATATATATATATATATATATATATATATATATATATATATATATATAACTTCCGGTCAGTCATTGTTATGATCAGCCATTATTATGATTGACCGTTGACTGGACACTATTCAATTTTTTTTCTCCGTGTTTTTCTCCTTGTCTCCGTATTCTTTCTGTTGAAGAGCGTAGCTCGAAACTTCAAAGACTTTCCGTATTCCCGAGCGTCATACTAATACATCCTTTTGTTATTTACACCACCTGTCCTCGTCTGTTGTTGTTTTTTCGTATATTCTCCCATATATATACATATATGTACGTGTGTGTGTTTGTCCTGCACAACCACTGTTGGCATCTTTACATCCCCATAACTTAGTGGTTTGGCAGAAGAGACTGATAGAATAAGTGCTAGGCTTAAAAATAAAAGTCCTGAGAGATAAAGCAAAACCTGACCAGATGTGTTTTATCTATTGTTCAAACCAACCAATGTGCAGTAAAAAGTTTTAGTCACTTTAAATAACATTATATTTTCCTCAAAAAGTTATAATATAATAAATGTTCATTCCATTTCATAAGTATACCCACGACGGAGATCATATCAGTCCTGGTTGTTTCCTATTTTACTAACACATCCAAATGGCTCAAATGCAGAATGGTAAAGCAAAACAGAAAAAGAGGAATTGAAATGTACTTAGATAAAGCTTGTACATTGTTATATGCCATTGTTTTGCTCATTTAAGCCTGTACTGTTGAACTTTGCCAGTCAGAGTAAGGGAATATGATGCATGCCTGACTAGTACTAAGATAAAACCAGAACAACATATCTTCGGGTTCTGCCTTGTTAACAGAGTACATATTTATGCCCTAGATCAGCTCAATCAAATCTGACCTTCGACTTCTAAAACAGCAAGAACTACATCAGCAACACAATTTATGCTATACCATGTATATTGTCCAATGAATATATATATATATATATATATATATATATATATAATTTTTCATAGAAAACCATGTAATCGTTACCAATATAGCAAGAGATTTCACTGCACAAAAGTCTAAATTAGACTCCTTAGGGATCGTTCTGCTTGTTTATATATCCAAAGTTTTAAATTTAAATATAGCCTCATACAGAAATGTTGACATAGGAATAAATTACAATAATAATGGATATTAGCGTCAAATCTCTCTCTTAAATTCAAATTTTATATGTATATATATATATATATATATATATATATATATATATATATATATATATATATATATATATATATATATATATATATATACATATATATATATATTATATATATATATATATATATATATATATATATATATATATATATATATATATATATATATATATATATATATATATATCTGTATATATAGAAATGTGTGTGACCGTGTGTGTATCGTTGGTGATTTTCTTTCTCTGTCTTCCCTTCTTTGGACTTTTTCTATATTCATGATGAAGAGCTCCGCTCGAAACATGAAATCCTCTTTCTTTCTTTCCTTTCCTGAACGTCCAATAACACTGTACTTATTCCACGTTCTCGCGCTGGTGTTTTTTCCTGCTTGTTCATGTTTGGATTGACTATATATATATATATATAGTCTGAGTGGTTGGCGTTAGGAAGGGCATCAAGCTGTAGAAACTCTGCCAAATCAGATTGGAGCCTGGTGTAGCCATCTGGTTTCACCAGCCCTCAGTCAAATTGTCCAACCCATGCTAGCATGGAAAACGGACGTTAAACGACGACGACGACGATGATGATGATGATGATGATGATATATATATATATATATATATATATATATATATATATATATATATATATTCTATGTTTATTGTCTATACACAACTCTATGTATATTGTATAGTATTATTGTTTAACCTGTGATGGCTACAAAAGAACAGGTGTGTATGTAGACATGTTGATACGTTTATGGATAACAAAAGCTCTGGCTTTCACATGTAACAGCTAAACCAGTCTATTTGAAGAAGGCCAGTACTTACTTTTGGACCTGTGTTTACTAAGACAAGTAATTTGGCTTGCCTTGAAGAAAAAACTTAATGGTTGGAATGAAGGTGTGAACTTATGGTTAGTAGTAAAAAAATATATATATAAAGCTTGCAATTAATCCTCACTGTCATTGAAGTCATATAAAGTACATAGTGAGACTTCAAACAATCTTTAAAGCGTTAATGAAATCTAGTTAAATAATGTGGTATGAATGTCAACATAGGCATGGCTGGCTGTGTCATTCAGAAGTTTGATTGCGATTCTCGTGGTTTCAGGTTCTGTTCCTTCTTGGAACACATTTGGCCACAGTGTCATCCAGATGAACAAGAATTTGTGAATGGATTCCGTGGACAAAAGATGGAAACTGAAAGAAGCCTGTCGAGTGTGTAAGTATATATCACTTTCTTGGCTGTATTGTATGATACACGTTCAGCACTTCTAAAAACCAATGTGTATATATATATTTATATACATATATATATATATATATATATATATATATATATCCTTCAATATACACAAGAGAAAAAGGCCAGGTCAGTTCCTTCTCAATTTTATTCGATTGTCAAAGAATATGTATGAGAATATGTATATGTATATGTATTTTTCCATATGTGTATTTTCATACACTGTTTTTAACACTGCTTTTAACAATTTCACCTTAATATGACAATCAGTATGTAACACTACAAAGTTCATACAAAGCTTTATACTTTAAATATATTTTATCATCAAAGAATGTATATATGCATTTTAATACTCAGACTGTTTTTTAACATTTTTTATTATTCTCAAAGACTTTTGATAATCTTTTTCTAAAAAAGTGAAACCGGTTAAGTAAATAAATATTTTTAAAAAATAAGTGCATTTTCAAACTTTCTTTCATATATATTTCCACTCGTACGGTATTCCACAACTTTACTTTATTATATATATATATATATATATATATATATACATATATATTTACATATACATACATATATATACATACATATATATATATATATATATATATATATATATATATGCATATATATGTATGTCATTTATATATATATATATACATATATATATACACACATATAACTTTATATAACTTTGCTAAAGATTTTCTACTATTTGAAAATAATATGTATTCTTGTTTTTATATTATTCATTTGGTTCTTTATAGATTATTTTTAATAGATAACGTATTTAACACTAAATTATTTAGAAGTTATAGTTTCATTTCAACATAATATTAGAACTTCCATTTGAATAGTGTTGATATATTTTCGATTATTTTTGATTAATAATATTTGATTAATTATTAATCTTTATAGTTTATAATATCGTTAAAGTTTTTTTTTAAATCAAAACTTTGTATATATATATATAAAGTTTAATCTTTTATTCTTAATAATTTTTTCTTTCCTAATTTTTCCATTCATAATTTTTTCATTCATATTTTTTATTATTACGTTTGTAGAAATAAATAATCTTGTATTTTTCTATTATTCAATTGATCTTTAATTATAATTAAATAAACGTCTTTAGCTTTAAATAGTATAGCTTTAACTATTACACTGGTTAAATATGTACTAATTTTATCTTCATTATTATTTTAAACTTAAACTTCGTTCAACTTGTATTTAAAACAATGATAATTTAAAACAATGATAATTTAAAACAATGATAATTTAAAACAATGATAATTTATGTAAGATGATTTTTGTATATAATATACATGTTATTATAATGGATGAAGGGATGATTATTGAATGGTTATTATTTTGATATTATGATATTTTTTTAATAATTTTTCTATCTTTATATAATAAGTATTTCATATTAATTCATTTGGTACTTATTGTTGGTTGAGATATATATCTAATTATTGTTCTACTTACGATCTGACGAGTAGCTATATTTTTGAATAGAATTTATTTTCGATAATTTCAATTGATTTTAATCGATTTAAATTTCTTTTCTATTTGAAAATTGGTTATGAAACACGTGTAATCTTTTTATTATATTTATCTTATGATATTTACTTTACTTTATATTATACTCATCTATTGTGCTTTTAATTATTAATTTTTCTATATGTGATAGTGGATTTTCATCGATGAGTTCTTGAAAATTGGTTATTTTCCCTAAAACTATATATATTATATATATATATATATATCTGGTTGTATATGTATATATATATATATATATATATATATATATATATATATATATATATATATATATACCCTTCGAATATACCCTTCAACACTCTGAAGAGATCGGCCAAACTGCTGGCTGCATCGAAACGTACGTAAGTGACTAAGACATAATATACAAAATGACTCATTACATAACCTAAACCTCCACACTGACTCATTTCACAAGTTCCACATAATAAAACAACGGCTATCTAGTCCAACGAAAATGCTTTTTCTTGTATTTGTTGCTCCATTCTCCAAGTATATATATATATATATATATATATATATATATATATCTTTGCCTCAATGAATTATATCTGACCCATGCAAATATGGAAAAGGGGACATTAAAATGATGCCGATGTTCATGATGATGCTAGTGTTAACAATGATGATGCTGAAGATGACGATGACGACAATGACAACGATGATGATGATGAACTTGATGACATACCTTTAGTTTCACCTGTATACAACTATAATGAAATGCTTCTAACAAGACGTGAACTCACGTCTTCATCATTACACTCTCCACCAACAGTCCACAATATGTTAGCTGAAAGCTGGGTCACCAGAGACGTTCATTTAAACTGTTGCCAAACTTTTTTTTTTTTTTTTTTTTTTTTTTACTCTCCACAATGAACCAAGAATATCAAAAACGTAGGACACATCGTAAATATAATTTCATCTCAACCTCCATCAACGCCGCCACCACCACCACCACCACAACAACAACAACAACAAATTCACCAACCACTGCCGCTACCGTCGCTGCCGCAATCACCACTGCCACCACCTCCCAATCTCATCATTTCATTTTCCTTCCTCTCGCTTCGACCGCCATCTCCACAATCGCACACAATAAACTCGTAACCAGTCACTTCCATGTCCAACTTTCATGTGTCAATATAATTTTCTGTGCCAAATCGGTGAAATCCTACTGTTATTTATGCAAGATATTGAACAATCGACTTAATTATACAAATTATGCTGCGAGGCCTTTTTCTCAAAGAACACAGCATCAAAACACTAAAGCCAGATAACAATAGACTAAGAAAGTATTGTGTCGAGAGAGAAATCAACTCTTCCTTCTTCTCAACTTCCTCTTTGCTCTCCATAACGTTTCCACGCCATTTTATATATCTCCCTCTAACAGGCTTACAATTATAGAACTCGTTCACACACACACTCTCTCTCTCTCTCTCTCATACACACATACTCATACATACAGACGTACACACACTCATATTCACATGCACTTATGTCAAATACACTCATACATACACGTGCCTGAAAACACACCCACATATATCCTAAGATTCATATATCACTAACAGACATATGTAAATATACTTCAAGCACACACACACACGTGTGTGTGTGTGTGTGTATAGAGACTTATACACATGTTTATGTATGAGTACATATTTTAACATGACTTAGTGGTAAGAGCATCGGGCCCACAACCACAAGGTAATGAGTTCAATTCCCGGACTGGGTTGTGTGATGTGTTCTTGAGCATTTCTATGAACATTTCTTCTTCTGTCATATTCAGTTCTTAGCATTTGATTCATCATCATTTAATTGACAATAACCAATATCTATTATCAATGTTTCTACCAATCTGAATAGAAAACCTGAAGAACGGGCTTGAACTTTCCTAGAAATCGAGCTAATTTGTCCTAAATACCTCAGATTAATTGGTCTGTTGATATAGTGCAAACATAACTGTTTAGTTAAGTTGTTTGCTTCTTAACCACATAGTTTTATGTTCAGTCTCAGTGCATGGTACCCTGCTGACCAAAGCCTTATGAATGGATTTGATAGGTGAAAACTGAAAGAAGCCTATCAAATATTTCATCATTCTCCTCTATCTCTGCCTGCAGCAGAAAGTGCACCAGTATGGGGTAGTTACCTCCAGAGCATTCGATCTCTGACAGGAGCATTCAGAAAAGCTTTGTCAAGACCTGGCCATGCTGTGGTATTGCTTCTTCAAATCTTTGGTTACCAACCTCTGTTATTCTTTCTGCTAATCATGCCTTCCAAATAGGTCTTGCTGATGCCACAGACTATTCACTTAATGTGGCCAAGCAGTTAGAGGAATTCATTTTAGATGACAGAGGTGATTGGTGGTAATTTGGTTTATTTGTCTTAGATCTTCAGTTCTGACACTGTCTGAAAGTCTGGTATCAGTAATTAGTCAAATGTATATATATATATATATATATATATATATATATATATATATATATATATATATATATATATATATATATATATAGATTGTTGTATTTGGGGATGGTCATGTTGCCGGCAACATGACCATCCCAAATACAACAATATCTGTTTCAACACATGATTTCACATCAGGAACCTTGCAAAACGAATGTATAAACGTATATATATATATATATATATATATATATATATATATATATATATATATATATATATATATATATATATATATATATATATATATATATATATATATATATATATATATATATATATATATATATATATATATATACACACACACGCATATATAGGTGTAGCATGGGTGTGTTGTAAGAAGTTTGCTTCCCAACCACATGGTAACAGGTTCAGTTCCACTGCATGGCACCTTAGGTAAGTATCCTCTACTATAGCCTTGGGCCGACCAAAGCCTTGTGAGTGGGTTTGGTAGACGGAAATTGAAAGAAGCCTGTTGTATATATATATGTGTGTGCGTGTGCGCGTGCACGTGTGTGTGTGTGTTTGTGTCTGTGCTTGTCCCACCCACCATCGCTTGACAACTGATGTTGGTGTGTTTAAGTCCCCGTAAATTAGCAGTTAAGCAAATAAGACCAATGGAATAGGTACTAGGATTACAAAGAATAAGTCCTGGGGTTGATTTGTTTGACTACAGGCAGTGCTCCAGCATGGCCACAGTCAAATGACTGAAACAAGTGAAAAAAAAAAGAATATATATATATTTCTTTCATTTCTTTTCTTTTACTTGTTTCAGCCATTTGACTGTGGGCATGCTGGAGCACCACCTTTAGTCGACCAAATCGACCCAAGGACTTATTCTTTGTAAGCCTAGTACTTATTCTATTGGTCTCTTTTGCCAAACTACTAAGTTATGGGGAAGTAAACACACGAGCATTTGTTGTCAAGCAAGGTGAGGGGGGGAACAAATACAGACACACAAACATATACACATGCATACATATATACATATATATATATATATATATATATATATATATATATATATATATATATATATATATATATATATATATATATCATCATCATCATCATCATCATCGTTTAACGTCCGCTTTCCATGCTAGCATGGGTTGGACGATTTGACTGAGGACTGGTGAAACCGGATGGCAACACCAGGCTCCAGTCTGATTTGGCAGAGTTTCTACAGCTGGATGCCCTTCCTAACGCCAACCACTCAGAGAGTGTAGTGGGTGCTTTTACGTGTCACCCGCACGAAAACGGCCACGCTCGAAATGGTGTCTTTTATGTGCCACCCGCACAAGCCAGTCCAGGGGCACTGGCAACGATCTCGCTCGAAAATCCTACAGGAGCCAGTCAGGCGGTACTGGCAACGGCCACGCTCAAAATGGTGCATCTCATGTGCCACCCGCACAAGAACCAGTCCAGGGGCACTGGCAACGATCTTACTTGGCTTGCCGGGTCTTCTCACGCACAGCCCATTTCCAAAGGTCTCGGTCCGTAGTCATCGCCTCGGTGAGGCCCAATGTACGAAGGTCTTGCCTCACCACCTCAGCCCAGGTCTTCCTGGGCCTACCTCTTCCACGGGTTCCCTCAACTGTTAGGGTGTGGCACTTTTTCACGCAGCTATCCTCCTCCATTCTCACCACATGTCCATACCAGCGCAATCGTCTCTCTTGCACGCCACAACTGATGCTTCTAATGTTCAGCTTTTCTCTCAAGATACTTACACTCTGACGGGTATTCACATTGACATTACACATCCAACGGAGCATACTGGCTTCATTCCTTGCGAGCTTACGTATGTCCTCAGCAGTTACAGCCCATGTTTCACTGCCATGTAGCATGGTTGTTCGTACGCATGCGTCATACAGTCTGCCTTTTACTCTGAGTGAGAGTCCCTTTGTCGCCAGCAGGGGTAAGAGCTCTCTAAACTTTGCCCAGGCTATTCTTATTCTAGCAGCTACACTTTCAGCGCACCCACCCCCACTACTAACTTGGTCGCCCAGATAGCGGAAGCTATCGACTACCTCTAGTTTTTCACCCTGGAATGAGATAGAAGTTGTTTCCTGTTTGTTTGCAGTCTTTATTGCACCTGAACATCTGCCACAAACAAAAACTAACTTGCTAGTTAACCTGCCTTTGATGTTGCTGCACCTCTTATGTGTCCATAGCTTGCACCGGGTACATCTTATAGAGTTACTACCTACTCCTTTTCTACATACTGAGCAGGGCCATCTACCTGAAGGGGTTTGTGTTTTATCTACCTTCCTACTTATTAGGATTTTGGTTTTAGCTAGGTTGACTCTAAGGCCCTTCAATTCTAGACCTTGCTTCCACACCTGAAACTTCTCCTCTAGTTCTGATAGTGACTCCGCAATTAGGGCAAGGTCATCAGCATAGAGGAGCTCCCAGGGGCAACCTGTCTTGAACTCCTCTGTGATTGCCTGGAGGACTATGGTAAATAATAGGGGGCTGAGGACGGAACCTTGGTGGACCCCTACCTCTACCCGGAATTCATTGCTGTACTCATTTCCAACCCTCACCTTACTGGCCGCATCTCTGTACATGGCTCGCACAGCTCTCACTAGCCATTCTTCTATCCCAAGTTTCCTCATTGACCACCAGATAAGGGATCGGGGGACCCTGTCAAAGGCTTTCTCCATGTCAACGAAAGCCAGGTACAGAGGTTTATCCTTGGCTAGGTATTTCTCTTGCAACTGTCTCACTAGAAATAAGGCATCAGTAGTGCTTTTACCTGGCACGAACCCAAACTGCATCTCATCTAAATTGATTCGCTCCCTAATTAGTTGGGCTATGACCCTCTCTGTAACTTTCATAACCTGATCTAACAGCTTGATGCCTCTGTAATTATTTGTATCTAAAGCGTCCCCTTTACCTTTGTAGCAGTTGACTATGATGCTGCTACACCAGTCATAGGGTATGACTCCTTCGTGTATCACCTGGTTCGTAATACGGGTGACTAGGCTATAGCCAACACTGCCAGATATTTTGAGCATCTCTGCAGTGATTCCTGATGGGCCGGGGGCTTTCCCGGTCTTCATACTCTTAATTGCTTTATCTACCCTGGTACTATCAACTCGGATAGCTGGTCCCTCTATTGGGTCGACATAAGGCAGGCTCTCTTTCTCCCATTCATTCTCTTTATTAAGCAATCTATCGTAGTGGCATCTCCAGACCTCTTTCTTTGCATCCTCATTTAATGCAAGCGTACCATCATCCATGCGAACACATTTCTCTCCTACAACATCACTATTCTCTCTCCTACACTGTCTTGCAACCCGAAATACCTCGAGTCTTTGGTCCTCACGGCGCAGAACATTGGCAAATCTTTCCTTATCTGCTTCCCCTCTGGCTAAATAAACCTGTCGCCTAGCCTCCCTTCTGGCACATTGGTACAATTCCCTGCTACCACCGTTCTTCCAGTCCTTCCAAGCTTGTTTCTTTTGTCTAATAGCCCTGTCTACCTCCTTGTTCCACCACCACGTTACTCTGGGTTGGGAGGGGACCTTACACCACCCACAAATCTGGTCGGTGGCTTTCAACAGGTTGTCCCGCAGAAATCTCCAATTGTCTTCCACGTTGTATGATGCTATATCCCCTTCTATTTCGTTAAATGCTTCAAGTAACTTGTCTCTAAGTCTCTGTCCGTTTGCAGGGTCTTTAAGCTTCCACACCCTTCTTCTCCAAGCCTGTCTAATTCTGGGCACCCATTTTGCCTTGATCCCAAAGTCGCTAACTACTAATCTATGTTGTGGGGTACATTCTTCGCCAGGGTAGGTTTTGGCATTTATAAGCCGCCCTCTTTCCCTATTTCTGGCGAGGATGTAGTCGATTTGGCTAGAGTGTCTGCCGGAGCGGTAGGTGACTAGGTGACTGGCAGGTTTCCTGAAGTTGGTATTGCAGACTATAAGATTGGTTGCATCACAGAACTCCAGCAGTCTGGTTCCCTCCTCGTTGCGGGAACCGAAGCCATAGCCTCCATGTATGCCATGGAAGCCCCCAGCACGACGTCCGACATGACCGTTGAAGTCTCCAGCCACAAAGAGAAGGTCCCTGTCACTCGTCGACGAGGTAGTTTGCAAGAGGGTGTCATAGAATTGGTCTTTCAGACCATCTGGTAGCCCAGGTTGAGGTGCATAGGCTGAGATGACAGTAGCTAATCTATGATGAAGCACTAGTCTGATCTTAAGTACTCTGTCACTTACTCTAACGACCTCGATTACCTTATCCACCCATTTCTCCGCTAGAAGTATTCCTACGCCCCCGACCCCGTCAGTGTTCCCTGCCCAGAAAATCTTGTACCTGTGTTCTTTGCCTGTGAGGAACCTTGCAGAACCTCCTCTCCATCTTACTTCCTGGATGCAGCACATATCTACGCATCTCCGTTCAAGCATCTCAACAATTTCACCAGATCTACCTTTCAGCGTGCCGACGTTGAGAGTGCCAATCCTAACAGTATGGGTGTTGGGGGTGTGGGCCTGTAGCCTGGGAAGAGGAAAAGCAGTGTCGTGTACCTGAAAAGAAAACTTGCAATTGGAAGAATTCATAAGCAAAACATTACCTACAACCTGCAAACATTTCTCAACCTTAATGCGCTACCCAAAGGTAGGGGAGAGGATGGCCAAGGCCACTAGATGGGTTCCGGGAGACAGCCGAGGTTGACAGGATGACAAAGGGATGAACTTCCGGTGGAGGGGGCGGGATGACAGAGGAATGAACTTCCGGTGGAGGGGGTGGGATGACAGAGGAATGAACTTCCGGTGGAGGGGGTGGGATGACAGAGGAATGAACTTCCGGTGGAGGGGTGGGATGACAGAGGAATGAACTTCCGGTGGAGGGGGTGGGATGACAGAGGAATGAACTTCCGGTGGAGGGGTGGGATGACAGAGGAATGAACTTCCGGTGGAGGGGGTGGGATGACAGAGGAATGAACTTCCGGTGGAGGGGGCGGGATGACAGAGAAATGAACTTCCGGTGGAGGGGGTGGGATGGCAGAGGAATGAACTTCCGGTGGAGGGGGTGCGATGACAGAGGAATGAACTTCCGGTGGAGGGGGTGGGGTGACAGAGGAATGAACTTCCGGTGGAGGGGTGGGATGACAGAGGAATGAACTTCCGGTGGAGGGGGGTGGCAGAGGAATGAACTTCCGGTGGAGGGGGTGGGATGACAGAGGAATGAACTTCCGGTGGAGGGGGTGGGATGGCAGAGGAATGAACTTCCGGTGGAGGGGGTGGGATGACAGAGGAATGAAACTTCCGGTGGAGGGGGTGGGATGACAGAGGAATGACAGACGAATGAACTTCCGGTGGAGGGGGTGGGAGGGCGGGTTACCGCCAGCGAGTAGAGAGGGCTCTTAATTGTAGATTTTAAATATTTGAGAGACAACAATGCATAAATCGTAATTTTTTTAAAAGAGCAATGAATTCTGGGTGATTAGAATATAACGTAGCATGAATTTAGGAAGCTTAGAAAATGAATAAGCATGAATTTAAGACAACAACTGAATTCAATTGAATTTCATGGAGAGAAACAAGAAAGCGCAAGGTATTGAGATGTTTGAGGCCGTAAATAAATAAAAATCTCTATCTTATCTGCATCTTGGGTATTTCGTCGTAGTACGTCAGCTAGATAATTTAGAATGGGTTTCTCATTTATATATAGCCAGAACCTGAAGACCTTAAAGGAAAAACTACGAAGGGGGAGAGAGAGGATGGAGGGGTAGACAGAGGCATGGCGGGAGAAAAGATCATCATCATCATCATCATATATATATATAAAGAGAGAGAGAGAGAGAGAGAGGGAGAGGGGGGACCAGTCAAGCAGCACATCACGCTGTAATTCTTGGGCTGAGAAATCAACACTTAAAAGCCATAATTTTAAGGAGCGATAAGAATTTTTGAATAAAGGAAAATGGGTAGTGGTGGTGGGTAGGTACCGCCAGCGATATATATATATCAACATCATCATCATCGTTTACCGTCCGCTTTCTATGCTAGCATGGGTTGGACGGTTTGACTGAAGACTGGTGAACTGGATGGCTGCACCAGGCTCCAATCTGATTTGGCAGAATTTCTACAGCTGGATGCCCTTCCTAACACCAACCACTCCGAGAGTGTGTATATATATATATATATGAGAAAAAGTTGAGTTCAATTCCAACCTTTTACTTTGGTGAGGTCCAAAGTTAGATTTCTAATGAAATTCTTCATATTAACTTTGTAGCTTACTATTGTAAGTATTTTAAAAAAAATATGAAAATGTTACAAGTATAAGGTGTGTTATGAACATTTCTAGAACATATAATCTATATAAACTCAAGAAACAATTAAATATGGAGAAGAGGTAGTGTTAAAAGTTTTATAAAATTTTAATCCATGCATACAATCGGTTCGAATGGTAACACCAACATGTAAGAAACATGGAAAACATTTTTAATTAATTAGAATTATAACTAAATTAATTTAATAACATATCACCATTCTCCTCAGTGCAAAAAGAAGAATACATCAGAAAGTTAGTATCAGAAGAATATTATGTTGTTACAGAAGACTATATGGAGTCCGTGACACATAACTCATTTGGATATTCATAAAATGATTATAAAAGATGACATATAATAACATGCTTAGGTAGTTGAGTATATATACAACAGGCTTCTTTCAGTTTCCATCTACCAAATCCATTGGTTGGCCCGAGGCTATAGTAGAAAACACTTGCCAAAGGTGCCACACACTGGGACTGAACCCAAATCCATATGGTTGGTAAGCAAGCTACTTACCACACAACCACTCCTGCAGCTATATATATATATATATATATATATATATATATATATATATATATATATATATATATATATATATATATATATATATATATATATATATATATATATATATATATATATATATATATATATATATATATATATATATATATGTATATATATGTATATATATATATATATATATATATATATATATATATATATATATATATATATACATACATACATACATACATACATACATATATATATATATATATATATATATATGTATATGTAGATATATATATATATATATATATATATATATATATATATATATCGTGCCGGTGGCACGTAAATAGCACCATTTGAGTGTGATCATTACCAGCGTTGCCTTCCTGGCACTTGTGCTAGTGGCATGTGAAAAAACATTCGAGCGAGATCGTTGCCAGTGCTGCTGGACTGGCTCCTGTGCAGGTGGCATGTAAAATACACCATTTTGAGCGTGGCCATTGCCAGTGCCGCCTGTCTGGCCTTCGTGCCGGTGGCACGTAAAAGCACCTACTACACTCTCATAGTGGTTGGTGTTAGGA
>NC_142940.1:39368254-39370754 GCF_046866305.1 Octopus bimaculoides
TTTCAAGGTATAAAACGCACTTCCTCAGGTAATTGTCTAAATCAGTCCTTCATTAGATCCTCATATGTAGATGAACATATAGCTTTAAGAAGTGTAATCATCATCACCACTATCATCATCGTCCTCGTCATCATCATCATCATTGTGTTCATTAATTGTTATAGAAACTAACAGAACAAAAGAAGGAAACTCTAAAAGTGTGAACGAAAGGAAAAGTCTTTTGATATTCTTTTATTCTTTCATTTTTTTTATTTGTTTCAGTCATTTGACTGTAGCCAAGCTGGAGCACCACCTTTAATTGAACAAATCAACCCTAGGACTTATTCCTTGTAAGCCTAGTACTTTTGCTGAACCGCTAAATTATGGGGACATAAGCACACCAACATCGGTTGTCAACTGATGGTTGGGGACAAACACACACACACACATACACACACACACATACACACACACACACACACACATGACGGGCTTCTTTCAGTTTCCATCTACCAAATCTACTCACAAGGCTTTGGTCGTCCGAGGCTATAGTAGAAGACACTTGTCGAAGGTGACACATAGTGGGATTGAACCCAGAACCATGTAGTTGGGAAGGAAGCTACTTACCACACTGTGTGTAATACATGCCCTTAGTCATGCCCTTAGCCATACACACACATAGTGTGTGTATGGCTAAGGGCATGTGTTTCATGAGTATGCATCTAAAGATATATATATATATGTGTACGTGTGGTAAAAGATATGTATATGTATGTATATGTGTGTATGTGACCAAATGTGTATATATGTATGTATATTTATATCTATATCTATATATATATGTGTGTGTGTGTGTGTGTGTGTGTGTGTGTGTGTATGTGTGTGTGGGTGTGTGGGTGTGTACGTGTGTGTGCTATTGTGCATGTATATGTTTGTGTAAGTGTCCACCAGTAAGTGCGTATGCATATGTATGTGTGTATATGTGCATGTGTAGGTCTAATGTTATGTATGTGTATAAGGATACATATGTGTGTGTATACAAGTGTATGTATGTGTATTAACTTTGTATGTATATATATATGTGTGTGTACAAGTGCATACATGTGTATATATGTTCAAGAGTACGTATGTGAGTATTTATATGTATATATATATGTATATGTTCATGTGCCTGCCCAAGTGTATATATGTATATATATATATATATATATATATATATATATATATATATATATATATATGTGTGTGTGTGTGTGTGTGTGTGTGTGTGTGTGTGTGTGTGTGTGTATGTATGTGTGTGTGTGTGTGTGTGTGTGTGTGTATATATATATATGTGTGAATGTTATATGTCTAAAGTGTATGTGCATATGTCCAAAAATATGTATGTTGGTTTATTTGTGTGTGTATGTGTATATCTAAGAGTATGTAGGGTACTTTTATATTTCTTACTCCCATTGATAAACATCAAAATACTTTGCTATAATAGACAATATTGATATGCTCTGATAAATCATTAAACAGTCTTCTTATTATTGTTCATGTTCTTGTTGCTGGTATCATTGTTTCTCCCTTTCTCTCTCTCCCTCATACGCTCCACCTCCAACCTTAATACTCTTCCTCTATCAATCTTCTTTACTTTGCCTACTCCTCCCCTTTTACCACATCCTACCACTTCTCCTCTTTTCTTTAGCTGTACATAAATACATATACAGGGTGCGGTGAATATATTGTTGTCCAAATTTTTTCAAAAATGAAAATAACACTGATATCTCATTTTAACAGATATATTTACCAAAATTACATAAAAATATCTTGAAATATGGCTGTGTGGTAAGTAGCTTGCTTACCAACCACATGGATCCGGGTTCAGTCCCACTGCGTGGCACCTTGGGCAAGTGTCTTCTACTATAGCTTCGGGCTGACCAAAGCCTTGTGAGTGGATTTGGTAGACGGAAACTGAAAGAAGCCCGTCGTATATATATATATATATATATATATATATATATATATATATATATATATATACATACATATGTGTGTGTGTGTCTGTGCTTGTCCCCTCACCATTGCTTGACAACCGATGGTGGTGTGTTTACATCCCCCGTAACTTAGCGGTTCGGCAAAAAGAGACCGATAGAATAAGTACTAGGCTTACAAATAAGTCCTGGGGTCGATTTTCTTGATTAAAGGCAGTGCTCCAGCATGACCGCAGTCAAATAACTGAAACAAGTAAAAGAGTAAATTTATTCAATAAAATCACCACTGGCTTCACCCATGTCTTCCAGACGACTTTGGAAACTCCTGCGACTCTTCTGGATGATCTTGTTTAAGTTGGTGAATGCTGCCATAATCCTTGCCTTCAGTTCATCTTTGGTGTTACAAGGGGTTTTCTTGGTCTCTCACTCAACTGCATCCTACACATAATAATCAAGGGGTTTGCAGTCTGGGGAGTTAGGAGGCCAGATCTGATGTGATCACAGAAATTGTCTGACAGCCATGACTGGATTCTCCTACTTGTGTG
>NC_142940.1:39375754-39400754 GCF_046866305.1 Octopus bimaculoides
ACGGGATGCCAGTCCATCGCAGCTTTACTCAAGAAACAGGAAGGAAGAGTGAGAGAAAGTAGGGGTGAAAGAGTACAACGGGGATCGCCACCATCCCCTGCCGGAGCCTCATAGAGCTTTAGGTGTTTTTGCTGAATAAACACACATAACACCTGATCTGGGAATCGAAACCGCGATTCTTTGACCGTGAGTCCACTGCCCTAACCACTGGGCCATTGTGCCTCCACACACATTCATATAAGTACATATAACAAAGGCTTCCAGGCATTTTTCATTAGGCAAGACACCTGATTCTGTCTCTCTAAGACATCTGAACTATGTATCTCTTCCCTACAGCAAGACACCTGTTTCTGTATCTCTGTCTCACTATAGTCATTCATAATCTGATACAAGATCACCCCTTCCAATGCCCCCCTCCTCGCTCAAAGAATCTTTGTCTTGCAAGTTACTTGGTGACCCTGTCAGTGCTGGTGCCACTTAAAAAGCATCCAGTCTACACTGGAAAGTGGTTAGTATTTGGAAGGGCATCCAGCTGTCGAAAGCCATGCCAAACTAACCTCACATGTGCTCATGCCATGTAAAAACCACTCGGTCCACTCTGCTGGGGGGTTGGTGTCAGGAAGGCCATCCAACCATAAAAACCCTGCCAAAACAGGCACAGAAGCCAGATGCAAGCTCCTGGCTGGCCAGCTCCTGCCAAACCATCCATCCCATGCCAGCATGGGAGATGAATGTTAAAGATGGCGACAATGATGATGAATTCTGTTTTCAAAGTATTGGTCAGACTAAGGCTATAGTAGAAGACAATCGTCGAATGTGTTGTGCACTGAAACTGAACTCAAAACCATGAAGTAGGAAAACAACATTCTTAACCACATAACCATGACTGCATCCAAATTAGTTTGAAATATTGAATTGTCTCTTCATCGTTTGTGTGAATTATTGTGTTTCAAAATGGATATTGCTTTTACAAAAAAAATCGGTAAGCATTTTGGCTCTCATATACATAATTGAAGAATAAATTCTTGCATTGTTCTCAAATACGAATTGTCTGTGTTAAAGAATAAATGTCATAATTTCTGCCATTACCATTAATCCAGTCTTTGACACTTTTATTGCACTGGATTTTGTATAAATTCTATCATCCAACATTTTACCAAAGAAGAAATTCTTTGTAATAATTGGTAAAGAATCTTCCAGTAAATTTATGTCTTCTATCACACCAGTAACATTGATTGAAATTTGTAACTAATTCTGTTTTGATAAATTGGTTACAAATTATTTCTCTCTCTCTCCCTCCAACTTTCTATCCCTCTATCTCTCTATCTGTCAAACTCTCTATCTCTCTATCTGTCAAACTCTCTATCTGTCTGTCTGTCAAATTCTCTATCTATCTACCTGTCTATCTATCTATCTATCTATCTATCTATCTATCTATCTATCTATCTATCTATCTATCTATCTATCTATCTATCTATCTATCTACATATATGCATATGTGCATGTGTATACATATCTGTGTGTATATATTCATATGTATATATGCACACATGTATATGTGCGTTTGTAGGTAGAAGCTGAAACATGAACGTCACTGCCAAGTCGTTTCCTTGTAAAAAGATTGAGTAAACCTTCATTTCAAAATTGCATTCTATGTGTGTGTCTGCGTATATATAAAAAAATATATATATACATATACACAGACAAACACACACACACACACACACACACACACACACACACACACACACACACACACACACATTTCATTTTTCATTTTCATTTTATCTAGTTTCAGCTCATGAGCTGTGGCCATGCTGGGGCACCAGAGTTCAGCAGAAAGAACACAAGGAGAAAACACAGCAAACAGAAATCCAACAAAAAACATGTGGAAACTAGACGATAACATAACGAATAAGAAACTGGGGAAAAACAAGATATACGGACCATTCGCAGCTGATTTCCTCGTCAGTCAATGTCTAGAATGTCCTAGCAGTTTCGCGCTTTTTTACCATTGAGACTGCTCGATTCCGGCAAGCACCAGGGCATTAAGCCTCTGGGAAAAGCAAACAAATGTATACAAGAACAAAAAAAAAAGCTAAAAAAATACGTATACAAATACATCGTGATCAAGTAATAATACAAGTGTAACAGAAAAGAATTATACATATACAACAGAAAAACGCCTTTCGGCTATACAACAAAAGGGGGGAAATTGTATATTTTGTATATTTACAGCATCAGTAAATAGCAGAAAGGGTTTCTCGACTATCAGACGAACGTAGTAGGCTGGCGCAAAGGAGAAATGGGAAGTCTTAACAGACTGAGCAGGAGAACAGGCAAAGGTAACCGGCCTAGACGGCAGCTGGTCGAGAAAGACCAGCAATGCACTGACCAGACACCGATCACATGTTAGGAGAGGGGAAGAGTTGTAGAGGGTAGAGGGATGGGATGAAAGAGGGACTAAGGAATAAGAGAGAAGGAAAGTAAATAAGAAGAACTAAAGAACGAGAAGAAGGGAAAGAGAGACAAAGGGAGTGAAAAGAAAGGTACAAAGGAGACAAGCGAGGAAGGACAGCAGAGAGATTAACGAATAAGAGGGAGGAGGAAAAGAGGGACCAATGACTAAGAGAGAGGGGGAATGAAATCAGAAGGACTGAAGAACGAGAGGGGGGCAAGAGAGAGGGAGAGAGACAAAGAAAAAAGAGGAAGGATCAAGGGAGACAGGTGAAGAAGGAAAGAGATAGTAAGAGTCGTACATAAACATTAGGAATGTTTTACACAGTAAAGAACAGGCTGTGCGGTGTGCCGCATGGACAATTTAAGGGTTGGACAGAAAGAACACAAGGAGAAAACACAGTAAGGGGAAAGCCAACAAAAAAGAACATGCGGAAAACTAGACAATAACGGGGAACTGGACAAAAAGAAAACAAGAGGCACGGACAATTCGCAGCCGATTTCTTCGTCAGTCAATGTCCGGAATGTCCTAGCAGTTTCGCCCTGATGAAGGTTTTTGCTTTTTAAAATTTATAATGCAATTTAATTGCATAATATGGATATAGGTAATTAAAACCGAAACGAGCGTAGGCAACAAGACAACATGAATTGACTATTATTATTATTATAAGTATATTGATTATTCTGTGTACAACATTCTCCATTTTCTTTGCGCAGACATACACATACCCACACACAGACACACACACATACATATGCATACATTGTTGTGTTTGGGAAGGGTCATACTGCCTTAATGCCTTAATATGTAACACACTCACCGGTTCAATTTCCACTCATTTATTATTTATGATGACGAAATTTGCTTCAACACATGAATTCACATAAAGAACTGAGACATTGAGCATGCCTCAGCAAGCTTACCGTGACAAGGCAATGGGTTGTACGTAATGTTTCGAGTGGCACGGGTGCTTCAAAGGCGGGAGAACGTTCTTGGAAGACGATGAGCGATCTGGAAGACCTGCAACGAGCGACACCCTTGGAAATGTGGTATCGTACATCGAGAATTCATCCCCGAGGGCCAGACTATCAATCGAGAGTTTTACTGTGATGTTTTGAAGCGTTTGAGGAGGGACATTTGGTGAAAGCGACCCCGCATCTGTGGAGCAAGAAGAACTGGAATCTTCATCAAGTTCTCCTCACTCAGGAAAGAATTTGAACTCAGGACTTGAGAGAAACTAAATTAAAGAATGAAATAAACAGTTTATCTTTGTCATTTTTATCACAGATTCATTCACCACCACCGCCGCCGCTGCCGCCACCACCACCACCACCACAACCACCACCACTACCACCACAACCACCACCACCACTTTTATACTACCACCGCCGTCATCATCCATCTCCACTACGATTCCCTCCTGTTACCTTCTCACCGTTGCCAACAACGCTAATATCACCACCCGCACCACCACCCGCACCACCACCACCACCACCTTTATACCAAATATCACCTTTGGATATAATCAATCTATGTCACTAATATTACTAAAGGGTGAAAGCAGAAAATTTAACATCACAATTGAAACTTTAGAGTTGCTGTAACATGGCACTTGGTCAGTGTAACGCTCTATCATCATCATCTTCATCATCATCATTGTCAATATTATTAACGTCCTTATCATCATCATCTGCATCACCATCGTTATCAACAACATAGTGATGGTCATCATAGTTACCACTAAAATTACCATCATCATCATCATCATCATCCCTTCCACCACCACCACTACCACCACTACCACCACCATGGTTGTTATCGTCATCATCATCATCACCATCATCGTCAGTACCATTGTCATGATCAACATCATCATCCTCATCATTGTCACCATTAGCATGATCATCGTCGTCATCCACATTGTCAACATCGGCATCATCATCATCATCATCACTGCTGCCACCACCCCCACCATCGTCATCATCATCGTCATTATAATCATTGCCACCACCGCCACCGCCGCCACCACCACCACCACCACCACCACCATCACCACCACCATCACCAGCTGCAGCATTACTAAAATGATTAAACTTTGTGTCAAAGATGGATCTTGATTAATAACATTTTCTAGAGATGAGAAACTCATTTGCATATCTTTCATATATTTCTTCATAGAATTTCCATTCAGGAGATTTTAAAGTTTCAGCCGGAACAGTTTGCACCCCTCTCGCCCAACCGTCCACACTACCCTGTCCTTCACCTTTAATTATTTAATTACTCTAATTACTTTCTCAACAATACCAGATTAGCATGGAGACAGATTAAATTTTTAGGGTTTTGAAATAAGCAATTCATTTCTTTAAATAAAATGTTTTGTTCGCTCCTGCATAAAGAAACCTAAGCTTATCCTAACAATATGCGATACCAGGTATTTTTGCTAAGTTAA
Organism: Octopus bimaculoides; assembly: GCF_046866305.1. Taxonomy (NCBI): domain Eukaryota; kingdom Metazoa; phylum Mollusca; class Cephalopoda; order Octopoda; family Octopodidae; genus Octopus; species Octopus bimaculoides. The sequence continues at coordinate 39,380,662 of NC_142940.1, forward strand.
CTACCAGCAACCATTAATATTTCTAGTTAGAGTGGCAACAAAACATCTCACCTCTGACTTCGGGCTTCATTTTTATAAACAGTTTGACATGAGTTAGAAACAGCAGGTGAGAGAAATATAGGGTTTGGCGAGCTGGCAAAAACGTTAGCACGCCGGACGAAATGCTTAGAAGTATTTCGTCTGCCGTTGCGTTCTGAGTTCAAATTCCGCCGAGGTCCACGTTGCCTTTCATCCTTTCGGGGTCGATAAATTAAGTACCAGTTACGCACTGGGGTCGATGTAATCGACTTAATCCCTTTGTCTGTCCTTGTTTGTCCCCTCTATGTTTAGCCCTTTGTGGGCAATAAAGAAATAAGAAATATACGGTTCGGTGGCACTGAAAAATAAAAGTAAAACGAGAAAAAAAAAGGAGAAAAATGCAGACAAGTGTTACATATTTTTGTATATTTGATGTCGGCACAGGTGTAGCTGTGCGGTAAGAAGCATACTTCTCAACCACATGGCTCCGGGTTCAGTCCTGTCGTGTGGCATCTTGGGCAAGTGTTTTCTATTGCAGTCTTGGGCCGACCGATACCTTGTGAGTAGATTTGATAGAAGGAAACAGTAAGAAGCCTGTCGACCCCAGTGTTTCACTGGTACTTAATTTATCGAACCCCGATAGGATGAAAGGCAAAGTCGACCTCGGCAGAATTTGATCTCAGAACGTAGCGACGGGCGAAATACGCCTAAGCATTTCTCCCGGCCTGCTAAACGATTCTGCCATCTCGCTGCCATCATCACCATCATCATCATCATCATCATCATTATTATTATTATTATTATTATTATTATTATTATTATTATTATTATTATTATTATTATTATTATTATTATTATTATTATTATTATTATTATTATTATTATTATTATTATTTTTTGTACAAAATTAGTATTTTGACCCTGTATTAACCCCAGAAGAAGAGGGCTTGACCTTAAATTTTGGAATTTTGGCAATGTGTAAACGAAGAGATTGTAAACAAAACAAAAAAAATCTTTTTCTCTCTGTAAGAACCAAGATGGCGAAGAAATATTGACTCAAAACTGGTGTAAATGTTGTTGCAGACAAAATAAGAAAATAAACAAGTAACCCTAATTGTTTAAAAACATACGGGAGTTTTGATGAGTAAATATAGTCTTTGACACCTTTCCCTTCCAAATTCTTCTCCAATTATAAATGTAGAAGTAAATTAAGAAACATAAACACAATGTTAAGCTCTCTGTGAGGCCTTACAGTGGGTCGTGTGATGGGAGTGATTAATCCAAAGGTTGTCTTTAAGGAGATGGAAGCGCAGTTATAAATAATTATTTTCAACACAGGCACAAGACCAAAAAATTCCTGGGTATAATTTATAATAATCATTTTTACTCTAGGCACAAGGCCAGAAATTTTGGGGGAGGGGGCCAGTCGATTAGATCAACCCCAGTGCGCAACTGGTACTTATTTTATCGAGCCCGAAAAAATAAAAGGAAAACCCGATCTCGGCGGAATTTGAACTCAGAACGTAAAGACGGGCGAAATACTGCTAAGCATTTCGTCCAGCGTGCTAGCGATTCTGCCAGCTCGCCGCCTTTGTAATAATAATTACAACAACAACATTTATAATAATAATAACACTGATTTCAAATTTTGACACAAGGACGGCAATTTCGGGGGAGGAGATGAAGTCGATTAAATTGACCCCCCAGTGTTCAATTGCTACTTATTTTATGGCCTCCAAAAGGATAACAAGTAAAGTTGACCGCGGCAGAATTTGAACTCAGAATGTAATGACGGACAAAATGCCGCTAAGCATTTTGCCCGACGTGCTAACGGTTCTGCCATCTAATAATGATACGGGTATGAAAGACATCAGAATGTGGCGTGGAAAAGAGAAGACTGTGCCAGTGTGGTCGTGCGATGTGTATGGGTGAGGACAGCAGCATATCGAAGCACCAGTCTGTAATTCTGGTGGGAACCTGTGTAAGGGGCAAACCCAGGAAGACTGAACCCGGAACCATGTGCTTGGGAAGCAAGCTTCTAACCACACAACCACGCCTGCGCCTACATATGTACATAAACATATGCTTATACACATATAGTCATTCTATTGTTGTTGTTAGTGTTGTTTATTTGACCAAAGAAACAAACACTCTTTCTCCTCTTCGTCGTCGTCGTCGTCCTCCTCCTCCTCCTCATCATCATCTTCATCATCATCATCATCTTCATCATCTTCTTTCTCTTTCCACCGCTTCCTTTAAGGAGTGGATTTAACATGGTTCAATTGCGTTCGCTTTAAGGAGAAGTACGGTTCGGTAGGAAGCAAGCACGGATGTGAGCGTACAGACCTTTCCATTACAAGCAACATCTCAAGAGCTTGTTTCCATCCTTATCTGTTGCTGCCCTACTTGCCTCTTGAAGAATATCCATTTCATGAAGGCAGGTTTTTGTCTCAAGAACTGTGTACAATAACCGCTGGTTGTCTGACGGACGATTTGATTGGATAGTTGACTACGTGACTAACGGAATGGCTGTTTCTCTTTACCATTATGTTTGTATAATAGCATTAGCATTGTATTCCTTGTTTGGTTTTGAAACAACACACTGAATCCAACGCAGTTTCATTTTCTCTCAAACTTCCTGATATTCCTTCTTGGTCACTGGTGCTTTACTATTTTTTTTTCTACCATTTTTTTCTCTTCATTTCTTCTTTCTCAATTCCTTCATATATACTCTGCCTTCTTTTGTGTTTTGTTTGTTTGTTTGTTTATGCCTGTTGTTGTTTGTTTTCATTGCTCTCAGCCGGCACAAAAACACCCTTTGTCTAAACCGTAACAGGCACTCACAGCAATCTGATATGGCATTTAATTGGTGGAAGAATTTTTCAAAGAATTGTTAATTCTCTTTACACATTGATTTCTTTCTTTACATCCAACAATATACATATGTATGTGTGTGTATGTATGTTTGTTTATATGCATGTACGCATGTATGTATGTATGTACGTATGTATGTATGCACGCATCAGTGTATATTTATATACAGACACACATTAACATATATGCATGTATAGGTCTCGTATGTATGTATATATATATATATATATATATATATATGTATGTATCCATCCATCTATCAAGCCATCCAGCCATTCATCTATCTATCTATCTATCTATCTATCTATCTATCTATCTATCTATCTATCTATCTATCTCTTTCTCACTATTTACATACATAATATATACATATATATATATACACACATACATACATATATAATATATACACACACACACACACACACACACACACACACACACACACATATATATATATATATATATATATATATATGTATATTTATGTATATACACGTACATACTTTATCTACATATGTATAGATATGTATATAAATATATTCATACAAGCACGTATTTTGTATACACGCACATATATTTACGTATATATATATATATATATATATATATATATATATATATATATATATATATATATATAATTCGAATGAAGAAACTATTGTCGAATAGTAATTCTTGAATTTGCGCAGCATTATTCTTTGTTTGATTTATTACTTCACATTTGGTGCTAAGTGTTTTGTAACAACTGTTGTTTGTTTGTACATCTGTAAAATTAATTATACATACACGCACACACACACACACACATATATACACATACATATGTATGTAAATACACAAATATGATAGTTTACTGAAATGTCGATTGTTCGAGCTTACGTAGACACATATAATACGTACGTATCTAGTTAAGATGTTAACAATGAGTAAAGTTTTAGCCGCTTCTAACTCGAAAGGCAGATCTTTATTTCAATAGCACTTAAAAACCCTTAAGCTACTAGGATTTAAAGGAATCTGACTACTGATGTTTAACTTTCGTTTGAAAAGTAATTTAGGCATCACATTTTCTCTGTGACTTCTTGCCTGTAAATGGCGTAATTTTCTTGACAGAGTCTCAACAAAAAACGCTCCTCTCTCGTATTTTCTCTCAGGGCGTTCTGCACCGTCAAATGATTCCTCTCAGAGGTGTACATGGAAAATATGGAAAATAATGGCGAGCAAAGAAGAATGATGAGTAGAAATTTTTGTAAAGTAGTGCAATTATTTTATTCTTTTGATTTCTTTTGAATAAAGAATTTTAATTTGTTTCAGGCGTTTAAGCACAGCCATCTTATAGTACGGTCTGCTAATCAATAATAATGATTTCAAACTTTGGCACTAGGCCAGCAAGTTTGAGGGAGGGGGTAAGTCGATTACGTTGACTCCAGTACTCAACTGGTACTTATTTTATCGATCTCGAAAGGATGAAAGGTAAAGCTGACCTCGGCAGAATTGGAGCTCAGAACGAAAAGGCGAACGAAATGTCACTAAGTATTTTGGCCGGAGTGCTAACGATTCTGTTAACTCACCGCCTTAGGAACTCAGCAATAATAATAACAATCTTTTATACTATAGGCACAAGGCCTGATATTTTTTCGGAGGGGGAGGGGTTTAAGTCGGTTACATCGACCCTAGTACTCAACTGATACTTATTTTATCGAATCTAGAAAAGATGGAAGGCAAAGTTGACCTCGGCGGAATTTGAACTCAGAACATAAAGACAGACGAAATGCCGCTAAGCATTTTGCTCGACATGTTAACGATTCTGCCAATAATCCGCTTTAGTTAATGATATTAACCTCATTTATTTAATTGTTTCGGACTGGTACCAATTTTATCGTCCCCTATTCATCGAGTGTTTAAATTGCCTAACTCTAACATTCACACATACTCACAATGAGCACATGCATGCACAAACACGCGCGAGCACGCATGCGTGCACATATGCATGCACGTATGCGTGCACATATGCATGCACGTATGCGTGCACATATGCATGCACGTTGTTTTGAAGTGGCGTAAAAGTTGTATGAAAACGAAAATAAAAACCTCCTTCTCAAGTGAGATGTGACTAAAGCCTCGCTTAGACAGGTGCTTTGCACGTTTATGGAAATCCGAAAAATCGATAAAATAGTATTGGAAAAAACAAGCCAAATTCGAAAACAACAACATCAACAACAATACTGATTTCAAATTTTGGCACAGTGGCGGCAGATTTTGAGGGGTGGGGAAGTCGATTACGTCGACTCCAGTACTTGGCTGATTCTTGTGTCATCGACCTCGAAAGGAAGAAAGGCAACGTCAACATTGACAGAATTTAAACTCAGAAACATAAAGAACGGCGTGCTATCAGTTTTGCCAGCTCATTACCACAATATAATAATAATAATAATAATAATAATAATAATAATAATAATAATAATAATAATAATAATAATAATAATAATAATAAGAAGAAGAAGAAGAAGAAGAAGAAGAATAAGAATAAGAATATTAATAATAACATTAATAATAATAATAATAATAATAATAATAATAAAAATAACATTAATAATAATAATAATAATAATAATAGACAAGATGAAGAGCGCGATGCGACTGCAAAAGATGTTCTATTGGTTGAACGATACTTCGGCAGCAAGCCTGTCTTTGTCGAATTCGAAATGAAAAATGATAAAAATTGAAAATTATAGAAATACAAATCTAAAATATGAATGAGAGTAACCAGCGTCCACACGTTGATGGAATGACATCATCAGTCTTCAAGTTTCAATTTTACAACTGGCGAAAAGAAAAAAAAAAGAAAAGGAAAGAAAAAAGAAAAGGAAAAAGAAGAATATTTAATCAAACTGTTCTGTGTAAATTTGATGAACTTTTCCTGTCATGTCATTCATTCCTCCAGGGCATAATGTTAATACTCTGCAAACATATTTCTCCTCGTGCGTTTTGAGTATTGAAAGTGTATCAGATTCAGAATATTTTCTGAGAAGACGCACTTTCAAGTCTTTTTCAAAAGTTCTTTTTCAATCTGACATTGAGACTTTTTCAATCTGACATTGAGACTTTTTCAATCTGACTAGAAAACATGCGAATGCTTTCGTACACCATTATGTCAAACGCAGTTACAATGAATCGTGATTAAGGGAAATAGCAAATGACAAAGCTAAGATTAGCAAAGAAAGCCAAACCTTCGCGCATAATTTTAACAGACACAATACAATATGTGACAAAATTCCTTTAGTGATGAACTGGCACCGAAATTTCGCTGGCATTTCAAAAGTATTGCATAAAAGTTACCAGCATGTTGCGGAAAAATATCCTCGTTTCAAACAGATATTTCCTCAGCCATTTATTGTAGCCTTTAGACTGGATAAAAATATAATAGAACTATTAATCTCTACTTCTGACTCCAAGAAAACGAACATTGGAATATCTGCGCGCTGTACCTTGAAAAACAGCTGCAAGTGAGGTAAGCCCTGTTCATTGTGCAACAACATGAGTCAAGTGAATTCCATCAGGAATCATAACAGAAATGTTATGATCTATGCAGGTGGGACATGTAGAGATTCCCATTTGGTGTACGCAGCAGAATGCACGAAACACAACTTGATTTATGTTGGTTGTACAACAGAACAATTAAACAAATATTTAATGGGCACAAATATGACATAAGGCGCAATAACAATAGTTCGACAGAACTTGCCGAACGTCAAGCGGCTGCAATATTGAAAAAGACTTGAAAGTGCATATTCTCAGAAAATATTCTGAATCTGATACACTTTCAATACTCAAAATGCATGAGGAGAAATATATTTGCGTGTTATTAACATCACGCCCTGGAGGAATGAATAAAATGACAGGAGAATTTCATCAAATTTACACAAAACAGTTTGATCAAATATTCTTCTTTTTCCTTTTCTTTTTTCTTTCCTTTTCTTTTTTCTCTTTTTTCCTTTCTTTTCTTTTCGCCAGTTGTAGAATTGAAACTTGAAGACTGATGATGTCATTCCATCAACGTGTGGACGCTGGTTGCTCTCGTTCATATTCTAGATTCGTATTTCTATAATTTTCAATTTTTATCACTTTTCATTTTGAATTCGACAAAGACAGGCTTGCTGTGGAAATATCGTTCTACCAATAAAATATCTATTGCAATGGCATCGTTCTCTTCGTCTTGTCTGTTCACCATTGTGAAGAGTTACGTCAATCGTTTAAAATAATAATAATAATGATAATAATAAATGTAATAATAATAATCCTTATTTTATCAACCCCGAAAGGATGAATGGCAAAGTCGACCACAGCGGAATTTGAACTCAGAACATAATGCCGGACGAAATACCGCAAAACATTTCGTCCAGCGTGCTAACGATTCTACTAGTTACCCGCCTTCTGCCGTCTTAATAATACGAATGACGATTATTATTTCTTTAATTACGTTTTGTTAGACGGATAGAAGAGCATGACAGGACAAGTTATGAAGACAATGGCACTTTATATAGCAAAGAGGAGCGAGGGCTTCGATAGCAGATCCCTGAGAACAGACGAGAACGTTACATGGTACCATCACGTTTTCAACAAAGAACTGTGTGCTCGCACGCAGCCTCCCACCGCATAGCTATCCGTCGCATGTGTTAGTACGGACACCTCCTCCGTCTCCCGCTAGATCATCCTACCAAGAGGTTTACTCTCACGCAAGGCAGCAGCTGCGGGCTGGGAGCTGTCTCAAGGAAGGCCTCGCACCACGTGGTTGAACGTGATTGGAGAAGATGTCCAGAGGCTCGCCGTCACATGGGAGGATGAAGAGGGGCTGGTACGGGATCACCAGCGACGGCGAGTACTGGTGGACCTGGTCGGCCCTACGCATGATAACGCTTCTGGGACCACGAACTTGGAATGACCGCAGCCCATGAAGCGAGAACATGAAGCCAAGCCAAACCAGATTAGGAAAACAACACCTGTAACAACAACAACAACAACAACAACAACAACAACAACAACAATAATAACAAGCAGGAAAACTAAAAAAATAAACAAAAGATTTCAAATGAGAGACGCCAACAGCAGGTCGGTCAACCAGGTTCAATAAAGGACAGCTCCAAGAGATCCACGATTAAAGTGGATACTCTTTTCTAGCTGTTATCCAGTCTACTGATGAGACGCATGTTCAACGTTAGCCCATCAACCTGAGTCATACACGTCTCTCTCTCTCTCTTTCTCTCTGTCCCTCTCTCTCTCTCTCTGTCCCTCTCTCTCTCTCTCTCTCTCATACACATTTCCGCATTCCTCGTATTACAAGCTTTTAAGGGGAATCCAAAATACACTGGAAAGCTTCTTTCACTGATAAGAAAAGCAATTATTAAATAATCAAGGGATGTTGCAGACAAAAAGGGGTTAAGATACTGTGTTAAACTGAAAGTTTCTGAACGTTATTGTAATGGTAAGCGAGTCTGTATGGAGTTGGATGTGGGGTGGGGGACGCGAGTACCTGCTTTTAAAAACTAATTGTAACAAGTGCATCGGTGAGATAAAAGTTTTTTTTTTTCTTTTTCAAATCTGTAAAATCTCGACTAAAAGAATCTCCTTTTGTTTTTACCGTTCTTCTGTTGGCTGTTGCAAAGAATGTCGTCTAAGTCTTGAGTGTATTAAAGACACACACACACACACACACACACACACTCACACACACGCACGCACACATGCATAGACATCTAGACATATACGATTCATATATATACATACACACGTACAATGCATACATACACACACACGCATATGTATATATATACACACACACATATATATGTATATAGATACAAACATACGTACACGTACGTACGTACATGTGTTTGTATGTATATTCATACATACATATATATATATATATATATACATACATATATATATATATATATATATATATATATATATATATATATATATATATATACCTCGTTCAGAGATTTAAAATATATATATGTGTGTGTGTGTGTGTGTGTGTGTGTATGTGTGTGCGGGAGCATATATAAACATACATTTATGTATTCATATATATATATATATATAAACACACACACACATCCATACGTATACACATTCTTATATACATGCATGCAAATACATGCATACGTGCATACATACATACATACATACATACATACATACATACATACATACATATAGATAGAAATACGTACACACTAAGGTGAGAGAGGAGAGGAAAACAAAGAAGAAAAAGAAGAAGAAGAAGAAGAAGAAGAAGAAAGAAAAGGAGACAGAGCGTGAGTACTTTCCACCACCAACAGATGGAAACAAGGAAGCTGGGGGTAAGCAAGGAACTCAATGAATGAAACCTATTTGTTATCATGTTATTACAAACATGTACTACTAGCAGCAAAGTGGGTGAGAGATCGGGGTGGATGGTGGCTGAGGGTGAGAGAGAGAGAGAGAGAGAGAGTGAGGGAGAAATCGGGGTGGAAGTAGGTACGGGATGAGAAAGCGGGTGGGTAGGTGGGTGTGCGGGTGGGCCAAATGCAGTTGTTGGTTCAGTTGGTGTATTGTTTGTTAAACACCCTTCCATTTCCAGCCCCCACCCCACCTACATTCCACTCCACCCACCCAAATTCCACTCTACCCCGTATCCACCGCTATATTCTAGCAATGGAGGAAAACAAAAGCAAGAAGTTAAAAAAAAAAAGAAAACAAAGATAACAAAGAAGGAAATGAAGAAATAAAGAATGATGGGATGTTTGTTTCTCTTAATAAAATGTGGCTCTGTAATGATAGATCAGTCAACTTGTAGCTACTGTATACAGACACCCTCTCTTTTACATAAAACACACCGCAACACACACACACTATACTGCATTACACGCACCTCGCCATACCACACGAATAAGACACCCCTCTTGTTTCACCACCACCACCAAATACACACACACACACACAGATATAGACACAAACACACACGGACACACACAAACACACATAGACACGCACATATGTATTTGTGTGTGTGTGTATATATATATATATATATATATATATATATGCATGTATTTACATCTACATGTATATATACATAAATAAACAAGTACACACACACACACACACATACATATCCATCTATCCATGTATGAGTGTGTGCGTATGTGTGTATGTGCGTACATATATATATGTGTGTGTGTTATTTCTTTACTACCCACAAGGGGCTACACACAGAGGGGACAAACAAGGACAGACAAACGGATTAAGTTTTTTCAGTCACTTGACTGCAGCCATACAGGAGCACCGCCTTTAGTCGAACAAATCAACCCCAGGACTTATTGTTTGTAAGCGTAGTACTTATTCTATCGGTCTCTTTTACCGAAACGCTAAGTTAAGAGACGTCAACACACCAACATCAATGTGAAGCGATGGTGGGGGACATACACGGACACACACATATATATGAAGGAGCACTCTGTTGGTTACGACGACGAGGGTCCCAGCTGATATGATCAACGGAACAGCTTGGTCGTGAAATTAGACGTGCAAGTGACTGAGCACTCCACAGACACGTGTACCTTTAACGTAGTTCTCTGGGAGATTCAGCGCGACACACATACTGGCGACACACAATGGCGGCGAGCTGGCAGAACCGTTAGCACACCGGGCGAAATGCTTAGCGGTATTTCGTCTGCCCGCTACGTTCTGAGTTCAAATTCCGCCGAGGTCGACTTTGCCTTTCATCCTTTCGGGGTCGATTAAATAAGTACCAGTTACGCACTGGGGTCGATATAATCGATTTAATCCGTTTGTCTGTCCTTGTTTGTCCCCTCTGTGTGTAGCCCCTTGTGGGTAGTAAAGAAATAACACATACTGTTCGCTTTGGAGCAACGTGAAATAAAGTGTTATGCTCAAGGACACAACGCGTCGCAGAGAATTGAACTCACGACCATACGATCGTGAGCCGAACGCCCTAACCACTAAGCCACACACCTTCACTATATATATATATATAGGAGGAATTTCAACCATGTGTCGTGGTCTGCTACCAGATAAGCTCCTTTATAGGATCCAGTTAACTCAAGACATCACCAGGAGGAACCACGTCCGGTTTCGGCCCCTACTCCTCTTCCTTTTTGACGTGGCGGGCCCCCTTCCTTTCGGAGGTGTCTTCAGCTCTGGTGTTGAGTGCATGTCTTCTTCTTTCTTCTGTTCCCTGGCCTCTTTGATGCAACGTTAACGAGTGTCAGCGGTCGATTGACTGTCTTGTCAAATTTCCCTTTAAATACCCGCTAGTAGGCTCCAACAAGTAGCTCCAACAAGCAGCCCCAACAAACTGTCACGTGACACTGTCTAAACTTTAACTGACCAATGAGGGGCGTAGTCTTACCCGCTACTAGGTTCCAGCAGGCAGCCCCAGCAATATATATATATAAAATATATCTATAGTGTGGTAAGAAGCTTGCTTCCCAACTACATGGTTCCGGGTTCAGTCCCATTGTGTGACACCTTGGGCAAGTGTCTTCTACTATAGCCTCGGACCGACCAAAGCCTTGTGAGTGGATTTGGTAAACGGAAACTGAAAGAAGCCCGTCTTATGTATGTATATATGCATACATAATTCATACCTATTCACATGCATTTTAACCAGTGCCAAAACCGTCTCCACCACCAACATCATCCTCTCCTCTTCCTCCTCCTCCTCCTACTCGTCGTCGTCATCATCACCACCATCATCATCATCATCATCATCATCATCATCATCATCATCATCATCATCATCATCATCATCGTCGTCGTTATCATCAGCAGAGGCAACACCATCACAGTCATTATTCAAACACACGCCCATCCATGTGCACAGGCATGCACACTCATACACAAATACACGCCAAACATCCCCTCATCCCCTCCCACGCTACTCCACTTCCACCACGTCCCCCACCACTACCACTAGTATTACTGCCTTTGTTATCATCATCTACATTGTCACCATCACAATCATTATCTCCAACACCATCACCACCGCCACCACCACCACCACCACCACCACCACCACCAACACCAACACCTCCACCACTATCTGGTTATATTACAGTATAGCAACACTACAAGTCACTTATCTTAGCTAGTATGGTGGCGTTGGTGGTGATGACAGTTTGATGGTGCTGATGACGGCGTCGTCGGTGGCGGTATTGCTGTTGGTGGTAGTGGTGGTGGTGTCGATAGGGGTGAGGAAGCTGGGATAAAGAAGAAGGCAGCATTTGTTAATATATTTTTGCACTTTGTGTTCATAAAGCCTTGTGAGTGGATTTGGTACACGGAAACTGAAAGAAGCCCATCGTATATATATATACATACGCGCCCTCACACACACATAGCCGAACGCACATATGTACACACACACACCCATATATACGCGCACGCCTACATACACAGCCGCATACACATGCACACACATACACACAGGAGTGCACACACAAAATAACACACATACCTGGCACACATACGCACGCACACACATAAACACACACATACACACCCCTCACATACATAAAACCACACACACACACATACACGACACACATACACATATACACACATGCACACATACACATATACACACATGCACACACACCTCTCACATACACAATACTCACTCATATACATAACACATACGCACGCACGAAAACATACACAATATACACATACACGCACGCACAAAACATATACACACACGCGCACACGGAAACACATACAGACACACATAAACACACACACACCCGTACCTAACACTCACAATCCCACACACACACGCACATCCACACATATACACACACACGCACACACCCACATACACACACACTTCTCACCAACACTACACACTCACACAGACACGCATACAATCATACACACATGGGCATAAACAACACACGCATATACAATAGCAAACGCACGCACACAAACGTACACAGCAACGCACATACACACAACATACACACAAACACACACGCACGCACAGAAAACATACACATACACACACGCGCACATACAAAATACACACACACACGTACACGTACCTAACACCGACAACCCCACACAAACACGAACACACACACACCCAAATAACCACCTGTTGACCTTCTACCTACACTGTCTACAGCGTCCACTAACCAGTCCTGCTACTAATTTCTTCCACTACGTCATACACACACACACACAAACACACTAACAGATAAACCACCAAACCATGCACACACACACACACACACATACATACGCACACACACGTTCTGTTATCACACACACACTCGCAGACTTTCGCAAACGCACAGATTCATCTCCCTTTTTCACTCTCCTATCTTAGAAAGAACTTTTCCCCCACCACCTCCTCTTCCGGTCTTTTCATCATGTAACCTCGTGGGCATCGGTACCATTTTCCTCTTTCTCCGTTCTTCCATTCTCCGAACTTTCCATCTTTCCGACAAAGGGCTACGCCCGAAACGTCATACACTCTCTCTTTCCTTTCCTGAGCGTCCAATAATACTATCCATATCACGTCCTCACTTTGTTGTTTTTTTGTTTTTTTGTTATTGTTTTTTTGAACTATATATATATATATATACGTATGTGTGTGTGTTTGTGTCAGTGTTTGTCGCCCCCCATCGCTTGAGAAATGATGTTTGCGTGTTTACGTCCCTGTAACTTAGCGATTCGGTAAAGAAACCGATAGAATAAGCACCAGGCTTGCAAATATGAAATCCAGGAATCGATTTCTTCGACTAAAAGGTGGTGCACCAGCATGGCCCCAGTCAATAAGTAAAAGAATAAAAGAATATATATATATGTGTATGTCTTTGCATGTTTTTGTCCACCACTACCGCTTGACAACCAGTGTTTGTGTGTCCACGCCGCCTTAATCTAGTGGTTTGGCCAAAGAGTTCGATCAAATAAATACCAGACTTCAAAAGAAATAACAAGTACTAGGGTCGATTCGTTTGAGTAAAATTCTTCAAGGCTAATGACTGAAGCAAGTAAAATATACAGGCGCATATACTCCATTGTGACCTTTGATCAATTAAAGCACTACGGTGGTGTGATTCGAGGGAGATTTAGCTGCCATATCTAGTACGTCAAGCTGCCATATAGACGTTCCTTCCAAGGGGCTCTGGAAATTCATTGTTGTGAGTTCGAGTTCCTTTGGTGGTTGACTTTGCCTTTTATCTTTGTGGTGGGGTGGTGACGGGGTTGATATGATACATTCATAGCAAGACTGTATGGCAATTAATTTTGCCCTGAATGCAAGAAAAAAAGGGAAGTTCAATATTTCGGACAGTGGTGCTTTGTCTAGAACAGAACAAGGATGTAAAATAAGAGGAAAAAAGAAAAGAAAGCTTCGTGGCGGCAATGTTTAACGATGATGAAATCCATACGATAAATGAATGAAATGAATGATGAAATGGTGTTTTCAAGTCAACGGCGAGGAAATTTCAAAAGAGTTTATTCATGAGTTGGTTAGAGGCCGTATATATGTATGTGTTTTATACAACCATGAGAGGTGAGACTATGTTCTGTACATGTTTGCGCATCTATGTATGCTTGTGTATAGCTGTATGTATGTGAGCATACTGTATGACATTGCGTAGGCGTATGCGTGTACGACTGCATAAATAGATTCTACCAGTTCATCGTTTTTATTAATCATAATTACTCTTTTACTCTTTTACTTGTTTCAGTCATTTGACTGCGGCCATGCTGGAGCACCGCCTTTAGTCGAGAAAATCGACCCCAGGAGTTATTCTTTGTAAGCCTAGTACTTATTCTATCGGTCTCTTTTGCCGAACCGCTAAGTTACGGGGACGTAAACACACCAGCATCAGTTGTCAAGCGATGGTGGGGGGACAAACACAGACACACAAACACACACACACACACATACATATATGTATACATATATACGACGGGCTTCTTTCAGTTTCCGTCTACCAAATCCATTCACAAGGCTTTGGTCGGCCCGAGGCTATAGTAGAAGACACTAGCCCAAGGTGCCACGCAGTGGGACTGAACTCGGAACCATGTGGTTGGTAAGCAAGCTACTTACCACACAGCCACTCCTTAGTGCCATTTTGGCACTAATTTTAGTGGGTTGAGTGTCAGCCGATTACTTGATTGGTACCTAGTTTATCAATTCCCAAAAATAAGGGGAAAATTTGACCTCATTGGGATTTGAACTCAGAACGTAAAGAACCAGAAGAAAAGCCTGTGAGTATTTTGTCCGACCCGCAAACGATTCCGGCAGCTCGACTCCAAGTAGGAGAAGAAGAGGAAGAAGAAAAATAGTGAAAGATCTGTTGACATATTTTATCTGTGTTAAAAAAATACTGACAGAAATAAGAAGACAAACACAAAAGACGAAAAGAAAATGGGACGAAAAACAATTGATAATGGAGCCATTGTTGAAGCTGATATTTGGAAATATAACATCTGGGATAATTCCAAGTATCTTAATAACAATAGTTTCAATGACGTGGAAAGTATATACATACGTACTTGCGTACGTACGTACATACATACATACGTACATACATATATACATAAATGTGTGTTTGTGTGTGTGTGTATATGTGTGTATGTATGTGTGTGTGTATGTGTACACACGCACTAATACATACATAAACAGATAGATAGATAGCTACCGATGTATATATATATATATATATATATACATATCTATCTATCTATCTGTTTATATATGTATTAGTGCGTGTGTGTATATATATATATATATATATATATATATATATATATATATATATATATATATATATATATATGTTTATATATATATGTATGTTTATATATATATATATATATATATATATATATATATATATATATGTGTGTGTGTGTGTGTGTGTGTGTGTGTGTGTGTGTGTGTGTGTGTAGTTATCTATCTATCTGTTTATGTGTGTATTAGTACGTTTGTACACATACACACACGCACACGCACATACATACACACACATACACACATATACGTACACACATATATATGTGTATATGAATAAAGTACGTCAACACGTAAATATACTCCTATATTTAAATACGTACTTACATATATATCATTATACATATAAGCACGCACACACATACATATCCACGCGTATATATTTATTCACGCACTTGTACACGAATATATGTATACACATACACGCAAACACACGCATACAGTTAATAACCCAGAAATTGTCGAATGTTTCCCGTTATTCTATTATTGTATTAAATATTTTTTGGAAACTTACCAGGTGTTATGTACATACGTACACACGTAGACTGACGCACATACGCATTCGATCTCTCTGTCCGTCAGTCACTGTCCTGTCTCTCTCACACTCAAATATTTCGCGAAACCATGCGTTCGATCCCAATCCCTGTTATCTTAGGCAAGATTTTTGTCTTCGTTTTTTTCTTTTTTCACGACAGTTTGTTTTTAGTCCAAAATTTCTGACTCAGAAAATCCTTTGTATATTAAATTAAAGGTATGTCTATGGAAAACTCAGCCATATATAAAATATATATATAGACATATGTATGTTTACATAAATAAATATGTCAATGTATATATGTATATAGGCGTAGAAGTAGCCGTGTGGTTAGTAACTTGCTTACGAACCACATGGTTCCGGGTTCAGTCCCACTGCGTGGGACCTTGGGCAAGTGTCTTCTGCTATAGCCTCGGGCCAACGAAATCCCTGTGAAAACAGAAAGAAGCCCGTCGTTTATATATATATATATATATGTGTGTGTGTGTGTGTGTGTGTGTGTGTGTGTGTGTGTGTGTGTGTGTGTGTGTATGTATGTATGTATGTATGTATGTGTGTGCATATGTTTACGTGTCTGTGTTTGTCCCCCCAACATCGTTTGACAATCGATGCCGGTGTGTTTACGTCCCTGTAACTAAGCATTTCGGCAAAAGAGACCGATAGAATAAGTACTAGGCTTACAGAGAAAACAAGGACAGGTCATTCGGAGTTTTCTTTCTTCAGTCGAGATCCAGCTTATCCTTGCAATTTCAGCTGGTTATTCTCAATATTGCTCCAATCTGGCCAGCCCCAAAGAAAAACTAAGCTAAGAGCATTAGATTCCTTGGAAGAAAGCAGCGAATGTATATAAAAACAAGGACATATATATATATATGAGTTAGTAGACAAACGAAGGCACTCAACACATTTATTATTGGCTGTTACATGTATGGATCAAAACAGCACACACATACACACACACGTAGATTTTTGTTCGTAAATTTAAGCAATGTATTTATTGTATTCCACCTCGCGTTGCTTTGCAATCACTTCAACATCCGATACGAAACGCAACAAGCACCTGTACAGACAATGTTTATTTGATGGGTGTAGTGAGTTAGTATACAGTACAAGCATTTCATCGTTGTAGATTGTTCAGCAAGAACTTGTAAAAACCTCATCTTTAATAAATAAACAAGAAAATAAATAAATAAATAAGAACAATTTTAAATACGACGATATATATTCATGAAAAGCACATAGACTTCAAATGTTACTTCGAGTTTTAAAACCCTGTGATCTCTGATGAATTTTGATGTTAACCTCAGATTGCAGAATCTGAGGGCAAAATGTTAGCAACGTCTTTAGAGTTGGAGAATTATGTTAACTTTGATCTAGTACTGACGTACTACGAACTAAATTTATCATTCATTTACATAATGTCTTAAGTTCAATCCCTCTACGCAGCATCGTGGGAAAATGTCTTCTACTATAGCCCCGGGTCGACCGATGTCTTGTGTATGAACTTGGAAGACAGAAACTCTCTATGTGTCGCGTGTATCTTTGTGTTTGACCCTACCCCTTGTTGGTGTGTTTAGCGTTCGGCTAAAGAGACCGATGGAATCAGTATCTGGCATCAAAATAAGTTCTGATGACGATTTCTTCGAAACTATTCAAAACACGGCTGCAGTCCAATGACCGAAACAAATAAACGAAAGATAAAACAATATCTGAGATTTTTGCTGCTACTACACATATACACACACGTACATACACACACATGCACGCACACACGCACACCACACAGACATACGCACATACAGAAAAAACACGCACAAACAGTTTCACGCACAAAGACACACATACATACACATTTTAAGCGACAATCTCAACAAAAAATATTATTTCAAGTGAAAAGAAAAATGCTTTCGACTAATTGCCAAAGAATAACTTCCCCGAAAGGCCACAATCATTGGTTTAGACCAGCTTCTTCTTCTTCTTCTTCTTCTTCTTCTTCTTCTTCTTCTTCTTCTTCTTCTTCTTCTTCTTCTTCTTCTTCTTCTTCTGCTGCTGCTGCTGCTGCTGCTGCTGCTGCTGCTGTTGACAATACAATGGCTCCTGTACCTTCACCTAGCAAATTGCATAGCACTTCCTGTCGAACTCGCTCGGTTGAACTCAAGGTATTTTTACGGGCATTTTTTTTTTTAAGGAGTGGGTAAGTTTAAAGATATTATGATATATGTAGCCTGCCTACCTCTTCTCATCACCGCTCATACTCAAACACCATACTCAAAACTTTGCCATGTCACTTTTTTTCCCCAGAACTGCAATCGCTATAAAACTCCACTATTCGCCATGTTATTTTCACATAACCGTCGACCCCAGCCCCTTCAAAGTCTAAATTACACGACATGCATTTAAGAAGTTCTCAGACTTTTTCAGGAGAGATATTTATTAATGTCAAAGAAGAATAAAACTCTAACCTTCTTCAGAGTAAAATGATCTGACTTCAAATACACTTGCCGTAGCACTCCAGCCAATTGATAACCCCTGTTAAGTCTTCCTGCATCTTCATTCAACTTGTCACAGGGAGCAAGGATTGGATTGTAGGGAGGTCGAGGAATAGTTTTAATGCCCGTCCTTGTGAAGCAGTCACCACTGAGCATCCTGGGTACAAGCTTTGCACAAATTTTTCGCATATTCGTAGGAGTGGCTGTATGGTAAGTAGCTTGCTTACCAGCCACATAGTTCCGGGTTCAGTCCCACTGCGTGGCACCTTGGGCAAGTGTCTTCTACTATAGCCTCGGGCCGACCAAAGCCTTGTGAGTGTATTTGGTAGACGGAAACTGAAAGAAGCCCGTCGTATATATATATATATGTATGTATGTGTGTGTATATGTTTGTGTGTCTGTGTTTGTCCCCCCAACATCGCTTGACAACCAATGCTGGTGTGTTTACGTCCCCAAGAGACCGATAGAATAAGTACTAGGCTTCCAAAGAATAAGTCCTGGGGTCGATTTGCTCGACTAAAGGCGGTGCTCCAGCATGGCTACAGTCAAATGACTGAAACAAGTAAAATAGTAAAAGAGTATGTTCAGATCTTCTTGAATAATACAGTGTACATTCGCCATATTAACTCCTTACTGTGTATTTATTGTCTATATAGACACACAACGGTCTTATTCCATAAAATTGCGAATCGTCTCAACCAGTACTGATGTCCTGACATCTTTCTCCCTCCCATTCATTTCATCAGGTCTCACCTCTTCTTCCCCGCTTCACTGTCTTTGAACTTCTGCTAGCAAGAACGTTAAACCATAAGCGGTCTGGAGCACTTCATAAGGTTTTGTAGCGTTTTTGCCCATTTTAACACAGCTTATTGCATTGCGAGCTTCCAAACGTCCCGACTACTCACTGCAAACTATTCAACTGTAAAAAAGCAGTGTTTTATAAGGTGTGTTCTCTTCTTCCTACAAATCTCATCATTTCTCACCTCTTCTTCACCGTCCTTGAACTCCTTGTGCTAGTAAAAAATGTTCTTGTGCTAGCAAAGCAGTTTGGAGCATTTCATAAGCTTTTGTAACATTTCTGCACAGTTTATCACAAAACTTTATTGCATATCGAGCTTCCAAAAGTCCCGACTACAAACTGCAATCTAGTCAGCAGTGACTAGTAGTGTTGGTACTTATTGGTATTCTTACCCCCCCCCCATTAAAAAATTGGGTTATCTCCCCACGATTTACGAGAAATGTTTTTGCCCTCAATAGAACAAAAAAGAAAAAAAATGAAGAAATTAATAAATATAGAAAATTAAGAGATAAAACATCGTTTGAATCTATTTTTTTTCTACTTGTTTCAGTCATTTGACTG